>NC_091749.1:54762078-54984578 GCF_043380555.1 Nothobranchius furzeri
ACTTCTGCTATATACCCTTAAGACATAGGGGAAAAAATTTAACCGTCGGATTTTTCAAAAGTTGAAAGGTGTGGGCGTGGCTAAGCCTCAAACTTTGACCTGTCGCCACGCTACTCTTTTTTTCACAGCTCCCTACTGGACTCCTTTTACCCAATCACCAGGATTCTGTGGCAAACAGCAGTAGACAAGTTGAGGTTACTTGGTCTCCAGTACTGGCAGGTTTTGAAAAAAGGCGGGGCTTTGGGACCATGGCGAAAATCGCCATCACGCCATGGAAATACGTTTGTCTCATTTCTTCAGTTATCGTGATATTGCTACGAAACTTCTGGTGAGTGATCCTAGTCTGAGCTCCAAGAGAAATAGACAGCTGAAGTTTGTGGGCGTGGCCTATATTCTTAAATAGCGCCCCCTAGAGCCATTAAAACTTTCAGCCCCAAGCCATGCTTTGACTGAGGATTACGAAATTTGGTACACTAATGTGGGGTCTCAGGACCTACAAAAAAGTCTCTTGGAGCCAAGCGTAAAGTCGCACAGGAAGTCGGCCATTTTGGTGCAAGTACGTGATTTAGTGGTTTTCGCACACATTGTTTGGAGAGTGATGCTCCGTCGCCCTTTTCACCAATCACCTTCAAACTTCTGCAATACACTCTTAAGACATAGGGGAAAAAATTCAACCGTCGGATTTTTCAAAAGTTGAAAGGTGTGGGCGTGGCTAAGCCTCAAACGTTGACCTTTCGCCATTACTTTACTTGACTTAATAACTCCCATGTGCATGATCAGATCTTTTTCGAACTTTGTCTGTGTGATCATTGACCATATCTGTAAACAATGACAATGTGGACAGCTGACATCACCTAAGCCCCGCCCCCTGACTACAGGAATTTATTTTTTATGCTGAAATGCCCATATTTGTCCCCTCTAATTTAGTCAACATGACCCTAAGGTCATGCACTGTCTTCATGATGCTGTAATGACCATTCAGATCTGATAGCTTTCCAGAAAGGGAGGGGCTTTGATGCCATGGCGAATTCTGGCGTAACGCCGTAATCTTAATATTCAATTTAATGGTGAGCTCAGAGGGGATGCTGAGTCAGGGTGAGGTGCAGACTAGGAGGCCATTCGCGGTTTCTGGTGTCGGGGTGGTTGACGTTTCTGTTCTGTCAGACGTGCACTGGTGCCCCGGGCTGCCGTCCAGACCGGAGCGGCGCGGAGCTGCGAGGGCCGAACGACGCTGCTTGCAGCTTTAATTTTCTTTCTTTCTTCTTTTTTTTTCTTTTTTTTTCTTCCGCGTCTTTGGACGGCCTTTAGGGGGTCTTAGCATATCCAAAAACTCACCAAATTCTGGCCCAATATAGAAAGTGCGTGAAATTTACGTATTTCACTGGCAATGTGAAAGTTGGTATAAAAGTGTTTCAACAGCGCCCCCTGGAAAATTAAAAATACCCCTCCGCATTGACCTTTTTTCATAGTAGAGTGATAAAATTTGGTACACCTGTAGAATTCAACAATACGCACAGAAAAGCCTCTTGCACCCATGGTCAATATCAAACAGGAAGTCGGCCATTTTGGACTAAAGTGGCCATTTTTACCCCATTTTGGCCATTTCTAGGCTCTATATTTGGTTAAACAGTTTGGTCATTTTTCGCACGATTGTCTCAAAAATAATGTGCGATCGAACAGAAGCGATGGACGAATCAAATGAGAAAATAAAACTGACTTTTCGTAAATACTGAAGAGGCGGGGCCAGGCCTCAAAGTTCGAGCACTCGCCAAAAAAATTCAAATTGCTATAATTTCATAAATGAAAGAATTACAGTTAAAGTAATTTTCTATGGACAATCGTCATCGCCCCCCGAAGACAAATGAATGGTTGATTGATGATGTCACATAAGCCCCGCCCCCTCACGCCTTAAAAGGTCAAGTTTTACTGGGAAATTGTCCAAAATTCGCCCTTTCAACTAATCACCCCATATTTCTAGCAGGAAACTGAAGACAATTTGGGGTTGCTTGGCGTCACTTTATGGGAGTTTTCTCCAGAAGGCGGGGCTGTGGCGGCGCGGCGAAGTCAGGCGTACCGACGTGGCCTTACGTTTGCCTACCATTTCGTCATTTCTAGAGATATCGCCACAAAACCTCTTGTGAGTGATCCTAGTCCAGCCTCCAAAAAAATTTGATGTGAACATCCGGTGGGCGTGGCCTATTTTCTGAAATAGCGCCCCCTAGGACCATTAAAACTGTCAGCCCCAAGCCATGCTTTGACTGAGGATTTCGAAATTTGGTACACTAATGTGGTGTCTCAGGACCTACAAAAAAGTCTCTTGGAGCCAAGTGCAAAGTTGCACAGGAAGTCAGCCATTTTGGTCCAAGTACTCGATTTACTGGTTTTCGCACACGTTGTTTGGAGAGTGATGCTCCATCGCCCTTTTCACCAATCGCCTTCAAGCTTCTGCTATATACTCTTAAGACATAAAGGAAAATTTTCAACCGTCGGATTTTAAATAAGTATAAAGGTGTGGGCGTGGCTAAGCCTCAAACTTTGACCTGTCGCCACGCCACTCTTTTTTTCACAGCTCCCTATTGGATTCCTTTTACCCAATCAACAGCAATCTCTGGCAAATAGCAGCTGACAAGTTGAGGTCACTTGGTCTGCAGTACTGGCAGGTTTCGAAAAAAGGCAGGGCTTTGGGAGCATGGCGAAATTTGCCATCACGCCATGGCAATACGTTTGCCTCTCATTTCTTCAATTATCGTAACATCGCCACAAAATGTCTGGTGAGTGATCTGAGTCTGACCCCCAATAGAACTGGACAGCTGAAGTTTGTGGGCGTGGCCTATTTTCTGAAATAGCGCCCCCTAGGACCATTAAAACTGTCAGCCCCAAGCCAAGCTTTGACTGAGGATCACGAAATTTGGTACACTAATGTAGTGTCTCAGGACCTACAAAAAAGTCTCTTGGAGCCAAGTGCAAAGTCGCACAGGAGGTCGGCCATTTTGGTCCAAGTACTTGATTTAGTGGTTTTCGCACATGTTGTTTGGACCTTGATGCCCCGTCGCCCTTTTCACCGATCACCTTCAAACATCTGCTATGTGCTCTTAAGACAAAGGGGAAAAAATTCAACCGTCGGATTTTAAATAAGTATCAAGGTGTGGGCGTGGCTAAGCCTCAAACTTTGACCTTTCGCCATTACATTACTTGACTTAACTCCCATGTGCATGATCAGATCGTATATCAAACGTTGTCTGTGTGATCACTGACCACATCTGAAGACAATGATAATGTGGACAGCTGACATCACCTATGCCCCGCCCCCTGACTATTGGAAGTCTAGTTTTATGGTGAAATGCCCATATTTGTCCCCTCTAATTTAGTCAACATGACACTAAGGTCATGCACTGTCTTCATGATGTTGTAATGACCATTCAGATCTGCTAGCTTTTCAGAAAGGGAGGGGCTTTGATGCCATGGCGAATTCTGGCATGACGCCGTGACCTTACAATTCAATTTAATGGTGAGCTCAGAGGGGATGCTGAGTCAGGGTGAGGTGCGGACTAGGAGGCCATTTGCGGTTTCTGGTGTCGGGGTGGTTGACGTTTCTGTTCTGCCAGACGTGCCCTGGTGCCCCGGGCTGCCGGCCCGGCCGGAGCGGCGCGGAGCTGCGAGGGCCGAACGACGCTGCTTGCAGCTTTAATTAGGCCCGAGCAGTGAAGCTGCGAAGGCCTATTGTATCTGCTCCGTTTATTATTTTTTTTTTTTCTTTCTTTCTTTCTTTTTTTTTCTTCCGCGTCTTTGGATGGCCTTTAGGGGGTCTTAGCATATCCAAAAAGTCACCAAATTCTGGCCCAATATAGAAAGTGCGTGAAATTTACATATTTCACTGGCAACCTGAAAGTTGGTAAAAAAATGTTTCAACAGCGCCCCCTGGAAAATTAAAAATACCCCTCCGCTTTGACCTTTTTTCATAGTAGAGTGATGAAATTTGGTACACTTGTAGAACTCAACAATACGCACAGAAAAGCCTCTTGCACCCATGGTCAATATCAAACAGGAAGTCGGCCATTTTGGACTAAAGTGGCCATTTTGACCCCGTTTTGGCCATTTCTAGGGTCTATATTTGGTTTAACAGTTTGGTCATTTTTCGCACGATCGTCTCAAAAATAGTGTGCGATCGAACAGAAGCGATGGACGATTAAAATGAGACAATAAAATTGACTTTTCGTAAATACTGAAGGGGCGGGACCAGGCCTCAAAGTTCGAGCACTCGCCAAAAAAATTCAAATTGCTATAGATTCATAAATGAAAGAATTACAGTTAAAGAAATGTTCTAAGGACAATCGTCGTCGCCCTCCGAAGACAAATGAATGGTCGATTGATGATGTCACATAAGCCCCGCCCCCTCAGGACTTAAAAGGTCAAGATTTACTGGGAAATTTTCCAAAATTCGCCCTTTCCAATAATCACCCCAAATTTGTAGCGGGTAACTGAAGACAAGTTGGGGTTGCTTGGCGTCACTTTATGGGAGTTTTCTCCAGAAGGCGGGGCTGTGGCGGCGCGGCGAAGTCAGGCGTACCGCTTAGGCCTTACGTTTGCCTCCCATTTCGTCATTTCTAGAGATATCGCCACAAAACCTCTTGGGAGTGATCCTAGTTCAGCCCCCCACAAAATGTGATGTGAACATCCGGTGGGCGTGGCCTATTTTCTGAAATAGCGCCCCCTAGGACCATTAAAACTGTCAGCCCCAAGTCATGCTTTGACTGAGGATTATGAAATTTGGCACACTAATGTGGTGTCTCAGGACCTACAAAAAAGTCTCTTGGAGCCAAGTGCAAAGTCGCACAGGAAGTCGGCCATTTTGGTCCAAGTACTCGATTTAGTGGTTTTCGCACACGTTGTTTGGAGAGTGATGCTCCATCGCCCTTTTCACCAATCGCCTTCAAACTTCTGCTATAGACTCTTAAGACATAAAGGAAAAAATTCAACCGTCGGATTTTAAATAAGTATAAAGGTGTGGGCGTGGCTAAGCCTCAAACTTTGACCTGTCACCACGCCACTCTTTTTTTCACAGCTACCTATTGGACTCCTTTTACCCAATCGCCAGCAATCTCTGGCGAATAGCAGCTGACAAGTTGAGTTCACTTAGTCTCCAGTACTGGAAGGTTTTGAAAAAAGGCGGGGCTTTGGGAGCATGGCAAAATTCACCATCACGCCATGGCAATACGTTTGCCTCTCATTTCTTCAATTATCGTGCCATCACCACAAAATGTCTGGTGAGTGATCCTAGTCTGACCCCCAATAGATTTGGACAGCTGTAGTTTGTGGGCGTGGCCTATTTTCTGAAATGGCGCCCTCTAGGACCATTAAAACTGTCAGCCCCTAGCCATGCTTTGACTGAGGAGTACGAAATCTGGTACACTAATGTGGTGTCTCCGGTCCTACAAAAAAGTCTCTTGGAGCCAAGTGCAAAGTCGCACAGGAAGTCGGCCATTTTGGTCCAAGTAGTCGATTTAGTGGTTTTCGCACACGTTGTTTGGAGAGTGTTACACCATTGCCCTTTTCACCAATCACCTTCAAACTTCTGCTATAGACTCTTAAGACAAAGGGGAAAAAATTCAACCTACGGATTTTAAATAAGTATAAAGGTGTGGGCGTGGCTAAGCCTCAAACTTTGACCTGTCGCCACGCCACTCTTTTTTTCACAGCTCCCTATTGGACTCCTTTTAACCAATCACCAGCAATCACTGGCAAATAGCAGCAGACAAGTTGAGGTCACTTGGTCTATAGTACTGGCAGGTTTCGAATAAAGTCGGGGCTTTGGGAGCATGGCGAAATTCGCCATCACGCCATGGAAATACGTTTGTCTCTCATTTCTTCAATCATTGTGACATCGCCACACAATTTCTGATGAGTGATCCTACTCTGACCCCTAATAGAAATGGACAGCTGAAGTTTGTCGGCGTGGCCTATTTTCTGAAATAGCGCCCCCTAGGACCATTAAAACTGTCAGCCCCAAGCCGTGCTTTGACTGAGGATCACGAAATTTGGCACACTAATGTAGTGTCTCAGGACCTACAAAAAAGTCTCTTGGAGCCAAGCGCAATGTCGCACAGGAGGTCGGCCATTTTGGTCCAAGTACTCGATTTAGTGGTTTTCGCACACGTTATTAGGAGAATGATGTCTCGTCGCCCTTTCCACCGATCACCTTCAAACTCTTGCTATATACTCTTAAGACATAGAGGAAAAGATTCAACCGTCGGATTTTAAATAAGTATAAAGGTGTGGGCGTGGCTAAGCCTCAAACTTTGACCAGTCGCCATTACGTTACTTGACTCAATAACTCCCTTGTGCATGATCAGATCAATTTCAAACTTTGTCCGTGTGATCACTGACCACATCTGAAGACAGTGACAATGTGGACAGCTGACATCACCTAAGCCCCGCCCCCTGACTACAGGAAGTTTTCTGTTTTATGGTGAAATGCCCATATTTGTCCCCTCTAATTTAGTCAACATGACACTAAGGTCATGCACTGTCTTCATGATGTTGTAATGACTATTCAGATCTGATAGCTTTTCAGAAAGGGAGGAGCTTTGATGCCATGGCGATTTCTGGCGTGACGCTGTGACCTTACGTTTGACTGTAACTTCCACAAACAGCCTCCGATTTGCCAGAGACTGAACATCACATCACCAGTGTGGTAAAGATAGAGTATCTCCTAGTGGTGAGACGTGTAATGCTGGGCTCAGAGGGGATGCTGAATCAGGGTGAGGTGTGGACGAGGAGGCCGTTCACGGTTTCTGGTGTCGGGGTGGTTGACTTTCTGTTCTGCCAGACGTGCCCTGGTGCCCCCGGCTGCCGGCCAGGATGGACAAGCGCGGAGCTGGGTTTGGAGAGCTTCGGGGATGGAGCGGAGGGGGTGCGGAAGGAGGGCGAGCAGCTTCGCTGCGAGGGCCGAACGACGCTGCTTGCAGCTTTAATTAGGCCCGAGCAGCGAAGCGCTGCGAAGGCCTATTGTATCTGCTCCGTTTATTATTATTACGCTTTCTTTTTTCTTCCGCGTCTTTGGGTGGCCTTTAGGGGGTCTTAGCATATCCAAAAAGTCACCAAATTCTGGCCCAATATAGAAAGTGCGTGAAATTTACGTATTTCACTGGCGATGTGAAAGTTGATAAAAAAGTGGCTCGACAGCGCCCCCTAAAGAGTGAAAAATACCCCTCTCCATAAAGCTTAGTTTATCGTACAGTTATGAAATTTGGTATACTGGTACTACTCAACAGTCCGCACAAAAAAGCCTCTTGCAACCATGGTCAATATAAAACAGGAAGTCGGCCATTTTGGGTTGAAATGGCGATTTTTAGCCGTTTTGGCCATTTCTAGGGTCTATATTTGGTTGAACAGTTTCGTCATTTTTCGTACCATAGTCTCAAAAATAGTGTGCCATCGAACAGAAGCGATGGACGCTTCAAATGAGAAAATAAAATTGACTTTTCGTAAATACTGAAGGGGCGGGGCCAGGCCTCAAAGTTCGAGCACTCGCCAAAAAAATTCAAATTGCTATAATTTCACAAATGAAAGAATTACAGTTAAAGTAACTTTCTATGGATAATCGTCATCGCCCCCCGAAGACAAATGAATGGTCGCTGGATGATGTCACACAAGCCCCGCCCCCTCAGGACTTAAAACGTCAAGTTTTACTGGGAAATTTTCCAAAATTCGCCCTGTCGAATAATCAGCCCGAATTTGTAGCAGGTAACTGAAGAGAAGTTGGCGTTGCTTGACGTCACTTTATGGGTGTTTTCTGCAGAAGGCGGGGCTGTGGCGACGCGGCGAAGTCAGGCGTACCGCCGTGACCATACATGTGCCTCCCATGTCGTCATTTCTATAGATACAGTCACGAAACGTCTTGTGAGTGATCCTAGTCCGGCCCCCCAAAAGATCTCATGTGAACATCAAATGGGCGTGGCCTATTTTCTGAAATAGTGCCCCCTAGGTCCATTAAAACTGTCAGCCCCAAGCCATGCTTTGACTGAGGAGTACGAAATTTGGTACACTAATGTGGGGTCTCAGGACCTACAAAAAAGTCTCTTTGAGCCAAGTGCAAAGTCGCACAGGAAGTCGGCCATTTTGGTCCAATTACTCGATTTAGTGGTTTTCACACACGTTATTAGGAGAATGATGTCTCGTCGTCCTTTCCACCTATCACCTTCAAACTCCTGCTATATAATCTTAAGACATAGAGGAAAAAATTCAACCGTCGGATTTTATACAAGTATAAAGGTGTGGGCGTGGCTAAGCCTCAAACTTTGACCTTTCGCCATTACATTACTTGACTTAACAACTCCCATGTGCATGATCAGATCTATATCAAACTCCGTCTGTGTGATCATTGACCACATCTCAAGACAATGACAATGTGGACAGCTGACATCACCTATGCCCCGCCCCCTGACTACAGGAAGTCTATTTTTTAATGGTGAAATGCCCATATTTGTCCCCTCTACTTTAGTCAACATGACACTAAGGTCATGCACTGTCTTCATGATGTTGTAATGACCATTCAGATCTGATAGCTTTTCAGAAAGGGAAGGGCTTTGATGCCACGGCGAATTCTGGCGTGACGCCGTGACCTTACGTTTGACTGTAACTTCCACTAACAACCTCCGATCTGCCCGAGACTGAACATGGCAATCAACAATCATGCCCTTTATTCAACGAGGCACACACCGTTGGTGAAAGTTGTGTAATGTCACCACAGCGCCCCCTACACACCATTAAAACTGTAATAACTCCTACAGACGAGGTCGTAACTGCACCAAACTTGCTATGTGTACTCACACAATGGCACCCACCACAGTCCTGTGGTAAGTTGTTGATATTGCTTTAGCTCCGCCCCCTGACAGATATTAGGCCCTTAATAACACATGCATGATGCAATTCACACCAAACTGCACACAAATGACTGTCATCAACCTACAAACTTCTTCATGGAATAATTCTTAAATTTGGGACAGCGCCCCCTAGATACAAAAAACCTTTGTAACTTCTGCAAAAAAGTTCCAAACTACATCAAACATTGTGGGAGTCATCACACATCTGCAATCAACACATGTATGTGATCACTTGTTCAATTCACTTTAACTCCACCCACTTACAGCTTTTTGTCTCTAGATGACCCATGCAACGTTTGATTGATTCCAAATTAACAGAAAACCATCTTTGATGACCAAAGATGACCTCTATGGCATTTACTTGTAAATGGTCACAACGCCCCCTAGATGGGTTCAAACTTTATTAACTTCTAAAGTCAAAGTCAGAATGGCATTATACTTGGCTTGTGACATCACGTGACTGCACCAAACACATTGATGTGGTTGTTGATTCAAATCCCTGTAGCTCCGCCCCTTTCAGCTCACTGGCTTTAGATAACACACACAACGTCCGTTTGATGCCAAAATAACAGAAAACTGTCCTTGTCAACCAAAGCTGACCTCAATGGGATTTTTCTGTAATTGATCACAGCGCCCCCTAGATAACTTTAACTTTCGAAAACTTTAATAAATATGGGCAAAAAAGCACTAAAGTTGGTCTGTGTCATCACACCAACAGTGTGCTAAAGATAAAGTATGCCCTAGTGGTGAGACATGTAATATAATGGTAGGCTCGGAGGGGATGCTGATTCAGGGTGAGGTGTGGATGAGGTGACTGTTAGCTTTTCTTGGTGTCAGGGTGGTGGACGTTTCAGTCCGTGGACGTGCCCTGGTGCCCCGTGCTGCCGGCCAGGACGGAGCGGCGGGGAGTTGGGTTTGGAGAGCATCGGGGATGGAGCGGAGGGGGTGCGGAAGGAGGGTGAGCATCTTCGCTGCGAGGGCCGAACGACGCTGCTTGCAGCTTTAATTAGGCCCGAGCAGTGAAGCTGCGAAGGCCTATTGTATCTGCTCCGTTTATTATTACGCTTTCTTTCTTTCTTTTTTCTTCCGCGTCTTTGACTGGCCTTTAGGGGGTCTTAGCATATCCAAAAAGTCACCAAATTCTGGCCCAATATTGAAAGTGCGTGAAATTTACGTATTTCACTGGCAATGTGAAAGTTCATAAAAGAATGGCTGAACAGCGCCCCCTAGAAAGTGAAAAATACCCCTCTCCATAAAGCTTAGTTTATCGTACAGTTATGAAATTTGGTACACTTGTAGAACTCAACAATACGCACAGAAAAGCCTCTTGCATCCATGGTCAATATCAAACAGGAAGTCGGCCATTTTGGACTAAAGTGGCCATTTTGACCCTGTTTCGGCCATTTCTTGGGTCTATATTTGGTTGAACAGTTTGGTCATTTTTCGCACGATCGTCTCAAAAATAGTGTGCGATCGAACAGAAGCGACGGACGATTAAAATGAGACAATAAAATTGACTTTTCGTAAATACTGAAGGGGCGGGACCAGGCCTCAAAGTTCGAGCACTCGCCAAAAAAATTCAAATTGCTATAATTTCATAAATGAAAGAATTACAGTTAAAGTAACTTTCTATGGACAATCATCATCGCCCCCCGAAGACAAATGAATGGTCAATTGATGATGTCACATAAGCCCCGCCCCTTCAGGACTTAAAAGGTCAAGTTTTACTGGGAAATTTTCCAAAATTTGCCCTTTCAAATAATCATCCCAAATTTGTATCAGGTAACTGAAGACAAGTTGGGGTTGCTTGGCGTCACTTTATGGGAGTTTTCTGCAGAAGGCGGGGCTGTGGCGGCGCGGCGAACTCAGGCGTACCACTTAGGCCTTACGTTTGCCTCCCATTTCGTCATTTCTAGAGATATCGCCACGAAACTTCTTGTGAGTGATGCTAGTCCGGCCCCCCAAAAAATCTGATGTGACATTCCGGTGGGCGTGGTCTATTTGTTGAAATAGCGCCCCCTAGGACCATTAAAACTGACAGCCCCAAGCCATGCTTTGACTGAGGATTACGAAATGTGGTACACTAATGTGGTGTCTCAGGACCTACAAAAAAGTCTCTTGGAGCCAAGTGCAAAGTCGCACAGGAAGTCGGCCATTTTGGTCCAAGTGCGTGATTTAGTGGTTTTCGCACACGTTGTTTGGAGAGTGATGCTCCGTCGCCCTTTTCACCAATCGCCTTCACACTTCTGCTATATACTCTTAAGACATAGATGAAAAAATTCAACCGTCGGATTTTAAATAAGTATAAAGGTGTGGGCGTGGCTAAGCCTCAAACTCTGACTTGTCGCCACGCCACTCTTTTTTTCACAGTTCCCTATTGGACTCCTTTTATCCAATCACCACCAAACAGTGGCAAATAGCAGCAGACAAGTTGAGGTCACTAGGTCTATAGTACTGGCAGGTTTCGAATAAAGGCGGGGCTTTGGGAGCATGGCGAAATTCGCCATCACGCCATGGAAATACGTTTGTCTCTCATTTCTTCAATCATTGTGACATTGCCACACAATTTCTGATGAGTGATCCTACTCTGACCCCTAATATAATTGGACAGCTGAAGTTTGTGGGCGTGGCCTATTTTCCAAAACAGTGCCCCCTAGGACCATTAAAACCGTCAGCCCCAAGCCATGCTTTGACTGAGGATCACAAAATTTGGCACACTAATGTAGTGTCTCAGGACCTACAAAAAAGTCTCTTGGAGCCAAGCGCAATGTCGCACAGGAGGTCGGCCATTTTGGTGCAATTACTCAATTAAGTGGTTTTCGCACACGTTATAAGGAGAATGATATCTCCTCGCCCTTTCCACCGATCACCTTCAAACTCCTGCTATATACTCTTAAGACATAGAGGAAAAAATTCAACCGTCGGATTTTAAATAAGTATAAAGGTATGGGCGTGGCTAAGCCTCAAACTTTGACCAGTCGCCATTACTTTATTTGACTTAATAACTCCCATGTGCATGATCAGATCAATTTCATACTTTGTCTGTGTGATCACTGACCACATCTGAAGACAGTGACAATGTGGACAGCTGACATCACCTAAGCCCCGCCCCCTGACTAAAGGAAGTCTATTGTTTTATGGTGAACTGCCCATATTTGTCCCCTCTAATTTAGTCAAGATGACACTAAGGTCATGCACTGTCTTCATGATGTTGTAATGACCATTCAGATCTGATAGCTTTTCAGAAAGTGAGGGGCTTTGATGCCATGGCGATTTCTGGCGTGACGCTGTGACCTTACGTTTGACTGTAACTTCCACAAACAGCCTCCGATTTGCCCGAGACTGAACATCACATCACCAGTGTGGTAAAGATAGAGTATCTCCTAGGGGTGAGACATGTAATGGTGGGCTCAGAAGGGATGCTGAGTCAGGGTGAGGTGTGGACGAGGAGGCCTTTCACGGTTTCCGGTGTTGGGGTGGCTGACTTTCTGTTCCGACAGGCATGCCCTGATGCCCTCGGCTGCCGGCCAGGATGGAGAAGCGCGGAGCCGGGTTTGGAGAGCGTCGGGGATGGAGCGGAGGGGGTGCTGAAGGAGGGCGAGCAGCTTCGCTGCGAGGGCCGAACGACGCTGCTTGCAGCTTTAATTTTTCTTTTTTTTTCTTTTTTTTTCTTCCGCGTCTTTGGGTGGCCTTTAGGGGGTCTTAGCATATCCAAAAAGTCACCAAATTCTGGCCCAATATAGAAAGTGCGTGAAATTTACGTATTTCACTGTCAACATGAAAGTTGGTATAAAAATGTTTCAACAGCGCCCCCTGGAAAATTAAAAATACCCCTCCGCATTGACCTTTTTTCATAGTAGAGTGATGAAATTTGGTACACCTGTAGAACTCAACAATACGCACAGAAAAGCCTCTTGCACCCATGGTCAATATCAAACAGGAAGTCGGCCATTTTGGACTAAAGTGGCCATTTTTACCCCGTTTTGGCCATTTCTAGGCTCTATATTTGGTTGAACAGTTTGGTCATTTTTCGCACGATTGTCTCAAAAATAGTGTGCGATCGAACAGAAGCGATGGACGATTAAAATGAGAAAATAAAACTGACTTTTCGTAAATACTGAAGGGGCGGGACCAGGCCTCAAAGTTCGAGCACTCGCCAAAAAAATTCAAATATCTTTAATTTCATAAATAAAAGAATTACATTTAAAGTAATTTTCTATGGACAATCGTCATCGCCCCCCGAAGACAAATGAATGGTTGATTGATGATGTCACATAAGCCCCGCCCCCTCAGGCCTTAAAAGGTCAAGTTTTACTGGGAAATTGTCCAAAATTCGCCCTTTCAACTAATCACCCCATATTTGTAGCAGGTAACTGTAGACAAGTTGGGATTGCTTGGCGTCACTTTATGGGAGTTTTCTCCAGAAGGCGGGGCTGTGGCGGCGCGGCGAAGTCAGGCGTACCGACGTGGCCTTACGTTTGCCTCCCATTTCGTCATTTCTAAAGATATCGCCACAAAACCTCTTGTGAGTGATCCTAGTCCAGCCCCCCAAAAAATTTGATGTGAACATCCGGTGGGCGTGGCCTATTTTATGAAATAGCGCCCCCTAGGACCATTAAAACTGTCAGCCCCAAGCCATGCTTTGACTGAGGATTTCGAAATTTGGTACACTAATGTGGTGTCTCAGGACCTACAAAAAAGTCTCTTGGAGCCAAGTGCAAAGTTGCACAGGAAGTCAGCCATTTTGGTCCAAGTACGTGATTTACTGGTTTTCGCACACGTTGTTTGGAGAGTGATGCTCCATCGCCCTTTTCACCAATCGCCTTCAAACATCTGCTATATACTCTTAAGACATAAAGTAAAAAATTCAACCGTCGGATTTTAAATAAGTATAAAGGTGTGGGCGTGGCTAAGCCTCAAACTTTGACCTGTCGCCACGCCACTCTTTTTTTCACAGCTCCCTATTGGACTCCTTTTAGGCAATCACCAGCAATCTCTGGCAAATAAAAGCTGACAAGTTGAGGTCACTTGGTCTACAGTACTGGCAGGTTTTGAAAAAAGGCGGGGCTTTGGGAGCATGGCGAAATTCGCCATCACGCCATGGCAATACGTTTGCCTCTCATTTCTTCAATTATCGTGACATCGCCACAAAATGTCTGGTGAGTGATCCTAGTCTGACCCCC
This sequence comes from Nothobranchius furzeri, assembly GCF_043380555.1. Lineage (NCBI taxonomy): Eukaryota > Metazoa > Chordata > Actinopteri > Cyprinodontiformes > Nothobranchiidae > Nothobranchius > Nothobranchius furzeri. Next base: position 54,776,144 of record NC_091749.1, read on the forward strand.
AATAGAATTGGGCAGCTGAGATTTGTGGGCGTGGCCTATATTCTGAAATATCGCCCCCTAGGACCTTTAAAACTGTCAGCCCCAAGACAAGGTTTGACTGAGGATTACGAAAATTGGTACACTCATGTAGGGTCTCTGGACCTACAAAAAAGTCTCTTGGAGCCAAGCGAAATTTCGCACAGGAGGTCGGCCATTTTGGTCCAAGTACTCGATTTAGTGGTTTTCGCACACGTTGTTTGGACATTGATGGCCCGTCGCCCTTTACACAGATCACCTTCAAACTTATGCTATGTACTTTTAAGTCAAAGGGGAAAAAATTCAACCGTCGGATTTTAAATAAGTATAAAGGTGTGGGCGTGGCTAAGCCTCAAACTTTGACCTTTCGCCATGACATTACTTGACTTAATAACTCCCATGTGCATGATCAGATCTAATTCAAACTTTGTCTGTGTGATCACTGACCACATCTCAAGACAACGACAATGTGGACAGCTGACATCACCTAAGCCCCGCCCCCTGACAACAGGAAGTCTATTGTTTTATGGTGAAATGGCCATATTTGTCCCCTCTAATTTAGTGAAAATGACACTCAGGTCATACATTGTCTTCATGATGTTTTAATGACCATTCAGATCTGATAGCTTTCCAGAAAGGGAGGGGCTTTGATGCCATGGTGAATGCTGGCGTGACGCCATGACCTTACATTTGACTGTAACTTCCACAAACGGCCTCCGATTTGCCCGAAACTGAATATGGCAATGAACAATCATGCCCTTTAGCCAATGAGGCACAAACGGTTGGTGAATGTTATATAATGTCACCAAAGCTGACCTCAATGGGACTTTTCTGTAGTTGGTCACAGCGCCACCTAGATAACGTTATCCTTCGATAACTTTAAAAAACATGGTCAGAATAGCATTAAAGTTGGTCACTGTCATCACACCACCAGTGTGGTAAAGATAGAGGATTCCCTAGTGGTGAGACATAAAATGTAATGGTGAGCTCAAAGGGGATGCTGAGTCAGGGTGAGGTGCGGACAAGGTGGCCGTTAGCCGTTTCTGGTGTTGGGGTGGTCGACGTTTGTGTTCTGCGGACGTGCCCTGGTGCCCAGGGCTGCCGGCCAGGCCGGAGCGGCGCGGAGCTGCGAGGGCCGAACGACGCTGCTTGCAGCTTTAATTAGGCCCGAGCAGTGAAGCTGCGAAGGCCTATTGTATCTGCTCCGTTTATTAGGCCCGAGCAGCGAAGCGCTGCGAAGGCCTATTGTATCTGCTCCGTTTCTTTTTTTTCTTTCTTTCTTCTTTTTTTTTCTTTTTTTTTCTTCCGCGTCTTTGGACGGCCTTTAGGGGGTCTTAGCATATCCAAAAACTCACCAAATTCTGGCCCAATATAGAAAGTGCGTGAAATTTACGTATTTCACTGGCAATGTGAAAGTTGGTATAAAAGTGTTTCAACAGCGCCCCCTGGAAAATTAAAAATACCCCTCCGCATTGACCTTTTTTCATAGTAGAGTGATAAAATTTGGTACACCTGTAGAATTCAACAATACGCACAGAAAAGCCTCTTGCACCCATGGTCAATATCAAACAGGAAGTCGGCCATTTTGGACTAAAGTGGCCATTTTTACCCCATTTTGGCCATTTCTAGGCTCTATATTTGGTTAAACAGTTTGGTCATTTTTCGCACGATTGTCTCAAAAATAATGTGCGATCGAACAGAAGCGATGGACGAATCAAATGAGAAAATAAAACTGACTTTTCGTAAATACTGAAGAGGCGGGGCCAGGCCTCAAAGTTCGAGCACTCGCCAAAAAAATTCAAATTGCTATAATTTCATAAATGAAAGAATTACAGTTAAAGTAATTTTCTATGGACAATCGTCATCGCCCCCCGAAGACAAATGAATGGTTGATTGATGATGTCACATAAGCCCCGCCCCCTCACGCCTTAAAAGGTCAAGTTTTACTGGGAAATTGTCCAAAATTCGCCCTTTCAACTAATCACCCCATATTTCTAGCAGGAAACTGAAGACAAGTTGGGGTTGCTTGGCGTCACTTTATGGGAGTTTTCTCCAGAAGGCGGGGCTGTGGCGGCGCGGCGAAGTCAGGCGTACCGACGTGGCCTTACGTTTGCCTACCATTTCGTCATTTCTAGAGATATCGCCACAAAACCTCTTGTGAGTGATCCTAGTCCAGCCTCCAAAAAAATTTGATGTGAACATCCGGTGGGCGTGGCCTATTTTCTGAAATAGCGCCCCCTAGGACCATTAAAACTGTCAGCCCCAAGCCATGCTTTGACTGAGGATTTCGAAATTTGGTACACTAATGTGGTGTCTCAGGACCTACAAAAAAGTCTCTTGGAGCCAAGTGCAAAGTTGCACAGGAAGTCAGCCATTTTGGTCCAAGTACTCAATTTACTGGTTTTCGCACACGTTGTTTGGAGAGTGATGCTCCATCGCCCTTTTCACCAATCGCCTTCAAGCTTCTGCTATATACTCTTAAGACATAAAGGAAAATTTTCAACCGTCGGATTTTAAATAAGTATAAAGGTGTGGGCGTGGCTAAGCCTCAAACTTTGACCTGTCGCCACGCCACTCTTTTTTTCACAGCTCCCTATTGGATTCCTTTTACCCAATCAACAGCAATCTCTGGCAAATAGCAGCTGACAAGTTGAGGTCACTTGGTCTGCAGTACTGGCAGGTTTCGAAAAAAGGCAGGGCTTTGGGAGCATGGCGAAATTTGCCATCACGCCATGGCAATACGTTTGCCTCTCATTTCTTCAATTATCGTAACATCGCCACAAAATGTCTGGTGAGTGATCTGAGTCTGACCCCCAATAGAACTGGACAGCTGAAGTTTGTGGGCGTGGCCTATTTTCTGAAATAGCGCCCCCTAGGACCATTAAAACTGTCAGCCCCAAGCCAAGCTTTGACTGAGGATCACGAAATTTGGTACACTAATGTAGTGTCTCAGGACCTACAAAAAAGTCTCTTGGAGCCAAGTGCAAAGTCGCACAGGAGGTCGGCCATTTTGGTCCAAGTACTTGATTTAGTGGTTTTCGCACATGTTGTTTGGACCTTGATGCCCCGTCGCCCTTTTCACCGATCACCTTCAAACATCTGCTATGTGCTCTTAAGACAAAGGGGAAAAAATTCAACCGTCGGATTTTAAATAAGTATCAAGGTGTGGGCGTGGCTAAGCCTCAAACTTTGACCTTTCGCCATTACATTACTTGACTTAACTCCCATGTGCATGATCAGATCGTATATCAAACGTTGTCTGTGTGATCACTGACCACATCTGAAGACAATGATAATGTGGACAGCTGACATCACCTATGCCCCGCCCCCTGACTATTGGAAGTCTAGTTTTATGGTGAAATGCCCATATTTGTCCCCTCTAATTTAGTCAACATGACACTAAGGTCATGCACTGTCTTCATGATGTTGTAATGACCATTCAGATCTGCTAGCTTTTCAGAAAGGGAGGGGCTTTGATGCCATGGCGAATTCTGGCATGACGCCGTGACCTTACAATTCAATTTAATGGTGAGCTCAGAGGGGATGCTGAGTCAGGGTGAGGTGCGGACTAGGAGGCCATTTGCGGTTTCTGGTGTCGGGGTGGTTGACGTTTCTGTTCTGCCAGACGTGCCCTGGTGCCCCGGGCTGCCGGCCAGGCCGGAGCGGCGCGGAGCTGCGAGGGCCGAACGACGCTGCTTGCAGCTTTAATTCTTTCTTTCTTTCTTTCTTTCTTTTTTCTTCCGCGTCTTTGAATGGCCTTTAGGGGGTCTTAGCATATTCAAAAAGTCACCAAATTCTGGCTCAATATAGAAAGTGCGTGAAATTTACGTATTTCACTGGCGATGTGAAAGTTCGTAAAAAAGTGGCTGGACAGCGCCCCCTAGAAAGTGAAAAATACCCCTCTCCATAAAGCTTAGTTTATCGTACGGTTATGAAATTTGGTATACTTGTAGTACTCCACAGTCCGCACAGAAAAGTCTCTTGCAACCATGGTCAATATCAAACAGGAAGTCGGCCATTTTGGGTTGAAATGGCGAATTTTAGCCATTTTGGCCATTTCTAGGGTCTATATTTGGTTGAACAGTTTGGTCATTTTTCGCACGATCGTCTCAAAAATAGTGTGCAATCGAACAGAAGCGATGGACGATTCAAATGAGAAAATAAAATTGACTTTTCGTAAATACTGAAGGGGCGGGGCCAGGCCTCAAAGTTCGAGCACTCGCCAAAAAAATTCAAATTGCTATAATTTCATAAATGAAAGAATTACAGTTAAAGTAACTTTCTGTGGACAATCGTCATCGCCCCCCGAAGACAAATGAATGGTCGATTGATGATGTCACATAAGCCCCGCCCCCTCAGGACTTAAAAGGTCAAGTTTTACTGGGAAATTTTCTAAAATTCGCCCTTTCAAATAATCATCCCAAATTTGTACCAGTTAACTGAAGACAAGTTGGGGTTGCTTGGCGTCACTTTATGGGAGTTTTCTGCAGAAGGCGGGGCTGTGGCGGCACGGCGAAGTCAGGCGTACCACTTAGGCCTTACGTTTGCCTCCCATTTCGTCATTTCTAAAGATATCGCCACGAAACTTCTTGGGAGTGATCCTAGTCCTGCCCCCCAAAAAATGTGATGTGAAAATCCGGTGGGCGTGGCCTATTTTCTGAAATAGCGCCCCCTAGGAGCATTAAAACTGTCAGCCCCAAGCCATGCTTTGACTGAGGATTACGAAATTTGGTACACTAATGTGGTGTCTCAGGACCTACAAAAAAGTCTCTTGGAGCCAAGAACCAAGTCGCACAGGAAGTCGGCCATTTTGGTCCAAGTACTCGATTTAGTGGTTTTCGCACACGTTGTTTGGAGAGTGTTGCACCATCGCCCTTTTCACCAATCACCTTCAAACTTCTGCTATAGACTCTTAAGACAAAGGGGAAAAAATTCAACCTACGGATTTTAAATAAGTATAAAGGTGTGGGCGTGGCTAAGCCTCAAACTTTGACCTGTCGCCACGCCACTCTTTTTTTTCACCGCTCCCTATTGGACTCCTTTTAACCAATCACCACCATTCACTGGCAAATAGCAGCAGACAAGTTGAGGTCACTTGGTCTATAGTACTGGCAGGTTTTGAATAAAGGCGGGGCTTTGGGATCATGGCGAAATTCACCATCACGCCATGGAAATACGTTTGTGTCTCATTTCTTCAATCATTGTGACATCACCACACAATTTCTGATGAGTGATCTTACTCTGACCCCTAATAGAATTGGACAGCTGAAGTTTGTGGGCGTGGCCTATTTTCTGAAATAGCGCCCCCTAGGACCATTAAAACTATCAGCCCCAAGCCATGCTTTGACTGAGGATCACGAAATTTGGCACACTAATGTAGTGTCTCAGGACCTACAAAAAAGTCTCTTGGAGCCAAGTACAATGTCGCACAGGAGGTCGGCCATTTTGGTCCAAGTACTCGATTTAGTGGTTTTTGCACACGTTATTAGGAGAATGATGTCTCGTCGTCCTTTCCACCGATCACCTTCAAACTCCTTCTATATACTCTTAAGACATAGAGGAAAAAATTCAACCGTCGGATTTTAAATAAGTATAAAGGTGTGGGCGTGGCTAAGCCTCAAACTTTGACCAGTCGCCATTACGTTACATGACTTAATAACTCCCATGTGCATGATCAGATCAATGTCAAACTTTGTCTGTGTGATCACTGACCACATGTGAAGACAGTGACAATGTGGACAGCTGACATCACCTAAGCCCCGCCCCCTGACTACAGGAAGTCTACTGTTTTATGGTGAAATGCCCATATTTGTCCCCTCTAATTAAGTCAACATGACACTAAGGTCATGCACTGTCTTCATGATGTTGTAATGACCATTCAGATCTGATAGCTTTTCAGAAAGGGAGGGGCTTTGATGCCATGGCGATTTCTGGCGTGACGCTGTGACCTTACGTTTGACTGTAACTTCCACAAACAGCCTCCGATTTGCCCGAGACTGAACATCACATCACCAGTGTGGTAAAGAAAGAGTATCTCCTAGTGGTGAGACGTGTAATGGTGGGCTCAGAGGGGATGCTGAGTCAGGGTGAGGTGTGGACGAGGAGGCCGTTCACGGTTTCTGGTGTCGGGGTGGTTGACTTTCTGTTCTGCCAGACGTGCCCTGGTGCCCCCGGCTGCCGGCCAGGACGGAGAAGCGCAGAGCTGGGTTTGGAGAGCGTAGGGGATGGAGCGGAGGGGGTGCGGAAGGAGGGCGAGCAGCTTCGCTGCGAGGGCCGAACGACGCTGCTTGCAGCTTTAATTAGGCCCGAGCAGCGAAGCGCTGCGAAGGCCTATTGTATCTGCTCCGTTTCTTTTTAGGCCCGAGCAGCGAAGCGCTGCGAAGGCCTATTGTATCTGCTCCGTTTCTTTTTTTTCTTTCTTTCTTCTTTTTTTTTCTTTTTTTTTCTTCCGCGTCTTTGGACGGCCTTTAGGGGGTCTTAGCATATCCAAAAACTCACCAAATTCTGGCCCAATATAGAAAGTGCGTGAAATTTACGTATTTCACTGGCAATGTGAAAGTTGGTATAAAAGTGTTTCAACAGCGCCCCCTGGAAAATTAAAAATACCCCTCCGCATTGACCTTTTTTCATAGTAGAGTGATAAAATTTGGTACACCTGTAGAATTCAACAATACGCACAGAAAAGCCTCTTGCACCCATGGTCAATATCAAACAGGAAGTCGGCCATTTTGGACTAAAGTGGCCATTTTTACCCCATTTTGGCCATTTCTAGGCTCTATATTTGGTTAAACAGTTTGGTCATTTTTCGCACGATTGTCTCAAAAATAATGTGCGATCGAACAGAAGCGATGGACGAATCAAATGAGAAAATAAAACTGACTTTTCGTAAATACTGAAGAGGCGGGGCCAGGCCTCAAAGTTCGAGCACTCGCCAAAAAAATTCAAATTGCTATAATTTCATAAATGAAAGAATTAAAGTTAAAGTAATTTTCTATGGACAATCGTCATCGCCCCCCGAAGACAAATGAATGGTTGATTGATGATGTCACATAAGCCCCGCCCCCTCACGCCTTAAAAGGTCAAGTTTTACTGGGAAATTGTCCAAAATTCGCCCTTTCAACTAATCACCCCATATTTCTAGCAGGAAACTGAAGACAATTTGGGGTTGCTTGGCGTCACTTTATGGGAGTTTTCTCCAGAAGGCGGGGCTGTGGCGGCGCGGCGAAGTCAGGCGTACCGACGTGGCCTTACGTTTGCCTACCATTTCGTCATTTCTAGAGATATCGCCACAAAACCTCTTGTGAGTGATCCTAGTCCAGCCTCCAAAAAAATTTGATGTGAACATCCGGTGGGCGTGGCCTATTTTCTGAAATAGCGCCCCCTAGGACCATTAAAACTGTCAGCCCCAAGCCATGCTTTGACTGAGGATTTCGAAATTTGGTACACTAATGTGGTGTCTCAGGACCTACAAAAAAGTCTCTTGGAGCCAAGTGCAAAGTTGCACAGGAAGTCAGCCATTTTGGTCCAAGTACTCGATTTACTGGTTTTCGCACACGTTGTTTGGAGAGTGATGCTCCATCGCCCTTTTCACCAATCGCCTTCAAGCTTCTGCTATATACTCTTAAGACATAAAGGAAAATTTTCAACCGTCGGATTTTAAATAAGTATAAAGGTGTGGGCGTGGCTAAGCCTCAAACTTTGACCTGTCGCCACGCCACTCTTTTTTTCACAGCTCCCTATTGGATTCCTTTTACCCAATCAACAGCAATCTCTGGCAAATAGCAGCTGACAAGTTGAGGTCACTTGGTCTGCAGTACTGGCAGGTTTCGAAAAAAGGCAGGGCTTTGGGAGCATGGCGAAATTTGCCATCACGCCATGGCAATACGTTTGCCTCTCATTTCTTCAATTATCGTAACATCGCCACAAAATGTCTGGTGAGTGATCTGAGTCTGACCCCCAATAGAACTGGACAGCTGAAGTTTGTGGGCGTGGCCTATTTTCTGAAATAGCGCCCCCTAGGACCATTAAAACTGTCAGCCCCAAGCCAAGCTTTGACTGAGGATCACGAAATTTGGTACACTAATGTAGTGTCTCAGGACCTACAAAAAAGTCTCTTGGAGCCAAGTGCAAAGTCGAACAGGAGGTCGGCCATTTTGGTCCAAGTACTTGATTTAGTGGTTTTCGCACATGTTGTTTGGACCTTGATGCCCCGTCGCCCTTTTCACCGATCACCTTCAAACATCTGCTATGTGCTCTTAAGACAAAGGGGAAAAAATTCAACCGTCGGATTTTAAATAAGTATCAAGGTGTGGGCGTGGCTAAGCCTCAAACGTTGACCTTTCGCCATTACATTACTTGACTTAACTCCCATGTGCATGATCAGATCGTATATCAAACGTTGTCTGTGTGATCACTGACCACATCTGAAGACAATGATAATGTGGACAGCTGACATCACCTATGCCCCGCCCCCTGACTATTGGAAGTCTAGTTTTATGGTGAAATGCCCATATTTGTCCCCTCTAATTTAGTCAACATGACACTAAGGTCATGCACTGTCTTCATGATGTTGTAATGACCATTCAGATCTGCTAGCTTTTCAGAAAGGGAGGGGCTTTGATGCCATGGCGAATTCTGGCATGACGCCGTGACCTTACAATTCAATTTAATGGTGAGCTCAGAGGGGATGCTGAGTCAGGGTGAGGTGCGGACTAGGAGGCCATTTGCGGTTTCTGGTGTCGGGGTGGTTGACGTTTCTGTTCTGCCAGACGTGCCCTGGTGCCCCGGGCTGCCGGCCAGGCCGGAGCGGCGCGGAGCTGCGAGGGCCGAACGACGCTGCTTGCAGCTTTAATTAGGCCCGAGCAGCGAAGCGCTGCGAAGGCCTATTGTATCTGCTCCGTTTATTATTATTATTTTTTTTTTTTTCTTTCTTTTTTTTTCTTCCGCGTCTTTGGATGGCCTTTAGGGGGTCTTAGCATATCCAAAAAGTCACCAAATTCTGGCCCAACATAGAAAGTGCGTGAAATTTACGTATTTCACTGGCAACGTGAAAGTTGGTAAAAAAATGTTTCAACAGCGCCCCCTGGAAAATTAAAAATACCCCTCCGCTTTGACCTTTTTTCATAGTAGAGTGATGACATTTGGTACACTTGTAGAACTCAACAATACGCACAGAAAAGCCTCTTGCACGCATGGTCAATATCAAACAGGAAGTCGGCCATTTTGGACTAAAGTGGCCATTTTGACCCCGTTTTGGCCATTTCTAGGGTCTATATTTGGTTGAACAGTTTGGTCATTTTTCGCACGATCGTCTCAAAAATAGTGTGCGATCGAACAGAAGCGATGGACGATTAAAATGAGACAATAAAATTGACTTTTCGTAAATACTGAAGGGGCGGGACCAGGCCTCAAAGTTCGAGCACTCGCCAAAAAAATTCAAATTGCTATAGATTCATAAATGAAAGAATTACAGTTAAAGAAATGTTCTATGGACAATCGACGTCGCCGTCCGAAGACAAATGAATGGTCGATTGATGATGTCACATAAGCCCCGCCCCCTCAGGACTTAAAAGGTGAAGTTTTACTGGGAAATTTTCCAAAATTCGCCCTTTCAAATAATCATCCCAGATTTGTAGCAGGTAACTGAAGACACGTTAGGGTTGCTTGGCGTCACTTTATGGGAGTTTTCTGCAGAAGGCGGGGCTGTGGCGGTGCGGCGAAGTCAGGTGTACCGCTTAGGCCTTACGTTTGACTCCCATTTCGTCATTTCTAAAGATATCGCCACAACACTTCTTGGGAGTGATCCTAGTCCAGCCCCAAATAGAATCTGATGTGAACATCCGGTGGGCGTGGCCTATTTTCTGAAATAGCGCCCCCTAAGACCATTAAAACTGTCAGCCCCAAGCCATACTTTGGCTGAGGATTACGAAATTTGGTACACTAATGTGGTGTCTCAGGACCTACAAAAAAGTCTCTTGGAGCCAAGTGCAAAGTCGCACAGGAAGTCGGCCATTTTGGTCAAAGTACTTGATTTAGTGGTATTCGCACACGTTGTTTGGAGAGTGTTGCACCATCACCCTTTTCACCAATCACCTTCAAACATCTGCTATACACTCTTAAGACATAGATGAAAAAATTCAACCGTCGGATTTTATATAAGTATAAAGGTGTGGGCGTGGCTAAGCCTCAAACTTTGACCTGTCGCCACGCCACTCTTTTTTTCACAGCTCCCTATCGGACTCCTTTTAACCAATCACCAGCAATCACTGGCAAATAGCAGCAGACAAGTTGAGGTCACTTGGTCTATAGTACTGGCAGGTTTCGAATAAAGGCGGGGCTTTGGGAGCATGGCGAAATTCGCCATCACGCCATGGAAATACGTTTGTCTCTCATTTCTTCAATCATTGTGACATCGCCACACAATTTCTGATGAGTGATCCTACTCTGACCCCTAATAGAACTGCACAGCTGAAGTTTGTGGGCGTGGCCTATTTAATGAAATAGCGCCCCCTAGGACCATTAAAACTGTCAGCCCCAAGCCATGCTTTGACTGAGGATTACGAAATTTGATACACTAATGTGGGGTCTCAGGACCTACAAAAAAGTCTCTTGGAGCCAAGTGCAAAGTCGCGCAGGAAGTCGGCCATTTTGGTCCAAGTACTCGATTTAGTGGTATTCGCACACGTTGTTTGGAGAGTGTTGCACCATTGCCCTTTTCACCAATCGCCTTCAAACATCTGCTATATACTCTTAAGACATAGATGAAAAAATTCAACCGTCGGATTTTATATAAGTATAAAGGTGTGGGCGTGGCTAAGCCTCAAACTTTGAACTGTCGCCACGCCACTCTTTTTTTCACAGCTCCCTATTGGACTCCTTTTAACCAATCACCAGCAATCACTGGCAAATGGCAGCAGACAAGTTGAGGTCACTTGATCTGTAGTACTGGCAGGTTTTGAATAAAGGCGGGGCTTTGGGAGCATGGCGAAATTCGCCATCACGCCATGAAAATACGTTTGTCTCTCATTTCTTCAATCATTGTGACATCACAACAAAATGTCTGATGAGTGATCCTAGTCTGACCCCCAATAGAAATGGACAGCTGAAGTTTGTGGGCGTGGCCTATTTTCTTAAATAGCGCCCCCTAGGACCATTAAAACTGTCAGCCCCAAGCCATGCTTTGACTGAGGATTACGAAATTTGATACACTAATGTGGGGTCTCAGGACCTACAAAAAAGTCTCTTGGAGCCAAGTACAAAGTCGCACAGGAAGTCGGCCATTTTGGTCCAAGTACTCGATTTAGTGGTTTTCGCACACGTTGTTTGGAGAGTGTTGCACCATCGCCCTTTTCACCAATCGCCTTCAAACTTCTGCTATATACTCTTAAGACAAAGGGAGAAAAATTCAACCATCGGATTTTATATAAGTATAAAAGTGTGGGCGTGGCTAAGCCTCAAACTTTGACCTTTCGCCATTACATCACTTGACTTAACTCCCATGTGCATGATCAGATCTATATCAAACTGTGTCTGTGTGATCATTGACCACATCTCAAGACAATGACAATGTGGACAGCTGACATCACCTAAGCCCCGCCCCCTGACTACAGGAAGTCTATTTTTTATGGTGAAATGCCCATATTTGTCCCCTCTAATTTAGTCAACATGACACTAAGGTCATGCACTGTCTTCATGATGTTGTAATGACCATTCAGATCTGCTAGCTTTTCAGAAAGGGAGGGGCTTTGATGCCATGGCGATTTCTTACTCTGACCCCTAATAGACATGGACAGCTGAAGTTTGTGGGCGTGGCCTATTTTCTGAAATAGCGCCCCCCTAGGACCATTAAAACAATCAGCCCCAAGCCATGCTTTGACTGAGGATCACGAAATTTGGCACACTAATGTAGTGTCTCAGGACCTACAAAAAAGTCTCTTGGAGCCAAGTACAATGTCGCACAGGAGGTCGGCCATTTTTGTCCAAGTTCTCGATTTTGTGGTTTTCGCACACGTTATGAGGAGAATGATGTCTCGTCGTCCTTTCCACCGATCACCTTCAAACTCCTGCTATATACTCTTAAGACATAGAGGAAAAAATTCAACCGTTGGATTTTAAATAAGTATAAAGGTGTGGGCGTGGCTAAGCCTCAAACTTTGACCAGTCGCCTTTATGTTACTTGACTTAATAACTCCCATGTGCATGATCAGATCAATTTCAAATTTTGTCTGTGTGATCACTGACCCCATCTGAAGACAGTGACAATGTGGACAGCTTACATCACCTAAGCCCGCCCCCTGACTACAGGAAGTCTACTGTTTTATGGTGAAATGTCCATATTTGTCCCCTCTAATTTAGTCAAGATGACACTAAGGTCATGCACTGTCTTCATGATGTTGTAATGACCATTCAGATCTGATAGCTTTTCAGAAAGGGGGGGCTTTTATGCCATGGCGATTTCTGGCGTGACGCTGTGACCTTACGTTTGACTGTAACTTCCACAAACAGCCTTCGATATGCCCGAGACTGAACATCACATCACCAGTGTAGTAAAGATAGAGTATCTCCTAGTGGTGAGACGTGTAATGGTGGGCTCAGAGGGGATGCTGAGTCAGGGTGAGGTGTGGACGCGGAGGCCGTTCACGGTTTCTGGTGTCGGGGTGGTTGACTTTCTGTTCTGCCAGACGTGCCCTGGTGCCCCCGGCTGCCGGCCAGGATGGAGAAGCGCGGAGCTGGGTTTGGAGAGCGTCGCGGATGGAGCGGAGGGGTTGCGGAAGGAGGGCGAGCAGCTTCGCTGCGAGGGCCGAACGACGCTGCTTGCAGCTTTAATTAGGCCCGAGCAGTGAAGCTGCGAAGGCCTATTGTATCTGCTCCGTTTATTTATTTTTTTTTTTTCTTTCTTTCTTTCTTTTTTTTTCTTCCGCGTCTTTGGATGGCCTTTAGGGGGTCTTAGCATATCCAAAAAGTCACCAAATTCTGGCCCAATATAGAAAGTGCGTGAAATTTACGTATTTCACTGGCAACGTGAAAGTTGGTAAAAAAATGTTTCAACAGCGCCCCCTGGAAAATTAAAAATACCCCTCCGCTTTGACCTTTTTTCATAGTAGAGTGATGAAATTTGGTACACTTGTAGAACTCAACAATACGCACAGAAAAGCCTCTTGCACCCATGGTCAATATCAAACAGGAAGTCGGCCATTTTGAACTAAAGTGGCCATTTTGACCCCGTTTTGGCCATTTCTAGGGTCTATATTTGGTTTAACAGTTTGGTCATTTTTCGCAGGATCGTCTCAAAAATAGTGTGCGATCGAACAGAAGCGATGGACAATTAAAATGAGACAATAAAATTGACTTTTCGTAAATACTGAAGGGGCGGGACCAGGCCTCAAAGTTCGAGCACTCGCCAAAAAAATTCAAATTGCTATAGATTCATAAATGAAAGAATTACAGTTAAAGAAATGTTCTAAGGACAATCGTCGTCGCCCTCCGAAGACAAATGAATGGTCGATTGATGATGTCACATAAGCCCCGCCCCCTCAGGACTTAAAAGGTCAAGATTTACTGGGAAATTTTCCAAAATTCGCCCTTTCCAATAATCACCCAAAATTTGTAGCGGGTAACTGAAGACAAGTTGGGGTTGCTTGGTGTCACTTTATGGGAGTTTTCTCCAGAAGGCGGGGCTGTGGCGGCGCGGCGAAGTCAGGCGTACCGCTTAGGCCTTACGTTTGCCTCCCATTTCGTCATTTCTAGAGATATCGCCACAAAACCTCTTGGGAGTAATCCTAGTTCAGCCCCCCACAAAATGTGATGTGAACATCCGGTGGGCGTGGCCTATTTTCTGAAATAGCGCCCCCTAGGACCATTAAAACTGTCAGCCCCAAGTCATGCTTTGACTGAGGATTATGAAATTTGGCACACTAATGTGGTGTCTCAGGACCTACAAAAAAGTCTCTTGGAGCCAAGTGCAAAGTCGCACAGGAAGTCGGCCATTTTGGTCCAAGTACTCGATTTACTGGTTTTCGCACACGTTGTTTGGAGAGTGATGCTCCATCGCCCTTTTCACCAATCGCCTTCAAACTTCTGCTATAGACTCTTAAGACATAAAGGAAAAAATTCAACCGTCGGATTTTAAATAAGTATAAAGGTGTGGGCGTGGCTAAGCCTCAAACTTTGACCTGTCACCATGCCACTCTTTTTTTCACAGCTACCTATTGGACTCCTTTTACCCAATCGCCAGCAATCTCTGGCGAATAGCAGCTGACAAGTTGAGGTCACTTAGTCTCCAGTACTGGCAGGTTTTGAAAAAAGGCGGGGCTTTGGGAGCATGGCAAAATTCACCATCACGCCATGGCAATACGTTTGCCTCTCATTTCTTCAATTATCGTGCCATCACCACAAAATGTCTGGTGAGTGATCCTAGTCTGACCCCCAATAGATTTGGACAGCTGTAGTTTGTGGGCGTGGCCTATTTTCTGAAATGGCGCCCTCTAGGACCATTAAAACTGTCAGCCCCTAGCCATGCTTTGACTGAGGAGTATGAAATCTGGTACACTAATGTGGTGTCTCCGGTCCTACAAAAAAGTCTCTTGGAGCCAAGTGCAAAGTCGCACAGGAAGTCGGCCATTTTGGTCCAAGTAGTCGATTTAGTGGTTTTCGCACACGTTGTTTGGAGAGTGTTACACCATTGCCCTTTTCACCAATCACCTTCAAACTTCTGCTATAGACTCTTAAGACAAAGGGGAAAAAATTCAACCTACGGATTTTAAATAAGTATAAAGGTGTGGGCGTGGCTAAGCCTCAAACTTTGACCTGTCGCCACGCCACTCTTTTTTTCACAGCTCCCTATTGGACTCCTTTTAACCAATCACCAGCAATCACTGGCAAATAGCAGCAGACAAGTTGAGGTCACTTGGTCTATAGTACTGGCAGGTTTCGAATAAAGGCGGGGCTTTGGGAGCATGGCGAAATTCGCCATCACGCCATGGAAATACGTTTGTCTCTCATTTCTTCAATCATTGTGACATCGCCACACAATTTCTGATGAGTGATCCTACTCTGACCCCTAATAGAATTGGACAGCTGAAGTTTGTGGGCGTGGCCTATTTTCTGAAATAGCGCCCCCTAGGACCATTAAAACTGTCAGCCCCAAGCGTGCTTTGACTGAGGATCACGAAATTTGGCACACTAATGTAGTGTCTCAGGACCTACAAAAAAGTCTCTTGGAGCCAAGCGCAATGTCGCACAGGAAGTCGGCCATTTTGGTCCAAGTACTCGATTTAGTGGTTTTCGCACACGTTATTAGGAGAATGATGTCTCGTCGCCCTTTCCACCGATCACCTTCAAACTCTTGCTATATACTCTTAAGACATAGAGGAAAAGATTCAACCGTCGGATTTTAAATAAGTATAAAGGTGTGGGCGTGGCTAAGCCTCAAACTTTGACCAGTCGCCATTACGTTACTTGACTCAATAACTCCCTTGTTCATGATCAGATCAATTTCAAACTTTGTCCGTGTGATCACTGACCACATCTGAAGACAGTGACAATGTAGACAGCTGGCATCACCTAAGCCCCGCCCCCTGACTACAGGAAGTCTTCTGTTTTACGGTGAAATCCCCATATTTGTCCCCTCTAATTTAGTCAACATGACACTAAGGTCATGCACTGTCTTCATGATGTTGTAATGACTATTCAGATCTGATAGCTTTTCAGAAAGGGAGGAGCTTTGATGCCATGGCGATTTCTGGCGTGACGCTGTGACCTTACGTTTGACTGTAACTTCCACAAACAGCCTCCGATTTGCCAGAGACTGAACATCACATCACCAGTGTGGTAAAGATAGAGTATCTCCTAGTGGTGAGACGTGTAATGCTGGGCTCAGAGGGGATGCTGAATCAGGGTGAGGTGTGGACGAGGAGGCCGTTCACGGTTTCTGGTGTCGGGGTGGTTGACTTTCTGTTCCGCCAGACGTGCCCTGGTGCCCCCGGCTGCCGGCCAGGATGGACAAGCGCGGAGCTGGGTTTGGAGAGCGTCGGGGATGGAGCGGAGGGGGTGCGGAAGGAGGGCGAGCAGCTTCGCTGCGAGGGCCGAACGACGCTGCTTGCAGCTTTAATTAGGCCCGAGCAGCGAAAGCGCTGCGAAGGCCTCTTGTTTTTGCTCTGTTTATTATTTTTTATTATTCCGTGTCCGCTTTGAACGGCTTTTTGGAGACCTTAACATACCCCAAAACTCACAATATTTTGCACACTTGTCAGGCCTGGTGAAAAATTTGATATTTTAAAGGTCCCAAAAAAATCGCAAAGAAAATGGCTGAACAGCGCCCCCTAGAAAGTGAAAAAAACCCCTCTCCATAAAGCTTAGTTTATCGTACAGTTATGAAATTTGGTACACTTGTAGTACTCAACAGTCCGCACAGAAAAGTCTCTTGCAAGCATGGTCAATATCAAACAGGAAGTCGGCCATTTTGGGTTGAAATGGCGATTTTTTGCCGTTTTTGCCGTTTTTAGGGTCCGTTTCTGATTGGATTGCTCGATCATTTTTCGCACGATCAACTCAAAAATTGTGTAAAATTGCTCAGAAGGGATGGGCGAACAAAATGAGACAAGGATTCTGACTTTTCGTATATGTTGAAGCGGCGGGGCAAGGCCTCGAAGTTTGACTACTCGCCAAAAAAATTTAAATTGCTATAACTTCATAACTGAATGGAGTAGAGTTACCAAACTTTCTGTGGTCATTTGTCATCCACCCACAAAGTAAGTTGAATAGTCGGATGATGACATCACACAAGCCCCGCCCCCTCAGGACCAAAAAGGTCAAGTTTTACTGTGAAAGGTCCCAAATGGCCCCATTTCACTCATTCACCACAAATTTGTAGCTGGTAACTCAAGACAAGTGGGGGTTGCTTTGTGTCACTTCATGGGAGTTTTCGGCAGAGGGCGGGGCTGTGGCGGCGCGGCAAATTCAGGCGTACTGCCGTGGCCTTACGTTTGCCTCCCATTTCGTCACTTCTAAAGATATTGCCACGAAACTTCTTGTGAGTGATCCTAGTCCTCCCCCACAAAATATCTGATGTGAACATCCGGTGGGCGTGGCCTATTTTCTGAAATAGCGCCCCCTAGGACCATTAAAACTGTCAGCCCCAAGCCATGCTTTGACTGAGGATTACGAAATTTGGTACACTAATGCGGTGTCTCAGGACCTACAAAAAAGTCTCTTGGAGCCAAGTGCAAAGTCGCACAGGAAGTCGGCCATTTTGGTCCAAGTACGCGATTTAGTGGTTTTCGCACACGTTGTTTGGAGAGTGATGCTCCGTCGCCCTTTTCACCAATCTCCTTCAAACTTCTGCTTTATACTCTTAAGACCAAGGGGAAAAAATTCAACCGTCGGATTTTTCAAAAGTTGAAAGTTGTGGGCGTGGCTAAGCCTCAAACTTTGACCTTTTGCCATGCCACTCTTTTTTTCACAGCTCCCTATTGGACTCCTTTTACCCAATCACCAGGATTCTCTGGCAAATAGCAGCAGACAACTTGAGGTTACTTGGTCTCCAGTACTGGCAGGTTTCGAAAAAAGGCGGGGCTTTGGGAGCATGGCGAAAATCGCCCTCACGCCATGGAAATACGTTTGCCTCTCATTTCTTCAGTTATCGAGATATCACCTCGACATTTGTTGTGAGTGATCCTAGTCTGACCTGCAATAGAAATGGAGAGCTAAAATTTGTGGGCGTGGCCTATTTTCGGAAATGGCGCCCCCTAGGACCATTAAAACTGTCAGCCCCTAGCCATGCTTTGACTGAGGATTACGAAATTTGGTACACTAATGTGGTGTCTCCGGACCGACGAAAAAGTCTCTTGGAGCCAAGTGCAAAGTCGCACAGGAAGTCGGCCATTTTGGTCCAAGTACGCGATTTAGTTGTTTTGGCACACGTTGTTTGGAGAGTGATGCTCCGTTGCCCTTTTCACCAATCGCCTTCAAACTTCTGCTATTTACTCTTAAGACATAGGAGAAAAAATTCAACCGTCGGAATTTTTAAAAGTTGAAAGGTGTGGGCGTGGCTAAGTCTCAAACTTTGACCTTTCGCCATTACTTTACTTGACTTAATAACTCCCATGTGCATGATCAGATCTTTTTCGAACTTTGTCTGTGTGATCATAGACCATATCTTTAAACAATGACAATGTGGACAGCTGACATCACCTAAGCCCCGCCCCCTGAATACAGGAAGTCTATTGTTTTATGCTGAAATGCCCATATTTGTCCCCTCTAATTTAGTCAACGTGACACTAAGGTCATGCACGGTCTTCATGATGCTGTAATGACCATTCAGATCTGATAGCTTTCCAGATAGGGAGGGGCTTTGATGCCATGGCGAATTCTGGCGTAACGCCGTAACCTTACAATTCAATTTAATGGTGAGCTCAGAGGGGATGCTGAGTCAGGGTGAGGTGCGGACTAGGAGGCCATTTGCGGTTTCTGGTGTCGGGGGTGTTGACGTTTCTGTTCTGCCAGACGTGCCCTGGTGCCCCGGGCTGCTGGCCAGGCCGGAGCGGTGCGGAGCTGCGAGGGCCGAACGACGCTGCTTGCAGCTTTAATTATTATTATTTATTATTCCGTGCGCGAAATGAATGGCTTTTTGGGGACCTTAACATACCCCAAAACTCACAATATTTTGCACACTTGTCAGGCCTGGTGAAAAATTTGATATTTTAAAGGTCCCAAAGAAATCGCAAAGAAAATGGCTGAACAGCGCCCCCTACAAAGTGAAAAAAAAAACCCTCTCCATAAAGCTTAGTTTATCGTACAGTTATGAAATTTGGTACACTTGTAGTACTCAACAGTCCGCACAGAAAAGTCTCTTGCAAGCATGGTCAATATCAAACAGGAAGTCGGCCATTTTGGGTTGAAATGGCGATTTTTGGCCGTTTTTGCCGTTTTTAGGGTCAGTTTCTGATTGGATTGCTCGATCATTTTTCGCACGATCGTCTCAAAAAAGGTATAAAATTGCTCAGAAGAAATGGACGAACAAAATGAGACAAGGATTCTGAGTTTTCGTATATGTTGAAGGGGCGGGGCCAGGCCTCGAAGTTTGACTACTCGCCAAAAAAATTAAAACTGCTATAACTTCATAATTGAATGGAATAGAGTTACCAAACTTTCTGTGGTCATTCGTCATTCACCCACAAAGTAAAATGAATGGTCGGATGATGACATCACACAAGCCCCGCCCCCTCAGGACCAAGAAGGTCAAGTTTTACTATGAAAGGTCCCAAATGGCCCCATTTCACTCAATCCCCACAAATTTGTAGCTGTTAACTCAAGACAAGTGGGGGTTGCTTGGCGTCACTTTATGGGAGTTTTCGACAGAGGGCGGGGCTGTGGCGGCGCGGCGAAGTCAGGCGTACCGCCGTGGCATTACGTTTGCCTCCCATTTCGTCATTTCTAAAAATATCGTCACGAAACTTCTTGTGAGTGATCCTAGTCCGGCCCCCCAAAAGATCTGATGTGAACATCCGGTGGGCGTGGCCTATTTTCTGAAATAGCGCCCCCTAGGACCATTAAAACTGTCAGCCCCAAGCCATGCTTTGACTGAGGATTACGAAATTTGGTACACTAATGTGGTGTCTCAAGACCTACAAAAAAGTCTCTTGGACCAAAGTGCAAAGTCGTACAGGAAGTCGGCCATTTTGGTCCAAGTACGCGATTTAGTGGTTTTCGCACACGTTGTTTGGAGAGTGATGCTCCGTCGCCCTTTTCACCAATCTCCTTCAAACTTCGGCTATATACTACTAAGACATAGAGGAAAAAATTCAACCGTCGGATTTTTCAAAAGTTGAAAGATGTGGGCGTGGCTAAGCCTCAAACTTTGACCTTTCGCCATGCCACTCTTTTTTTCACAGCTCCCTATTGGACTCCTTTTACCCAATCACCAGGATTCTCTGGCAAATAGCAGTAGACAACTTGAGGTTACTTGGTCTCCAGTACTGGCAGGTTTTGAAAAAAGGCGGGGCTTTGGGAGCATGGCGAAAATCGCCATCATGCCATGGAAATACGTTTGCCTCTCATTTCTTCAGTTATCGTGATATCGCTACGAAACTTCTGGAGAGTGATCCTAGTCCGACCCCCAAGAGAAATAGACAGCTGAAGTTTGTGGGCGTGGCCTATTCTCTTAAATAGCGCCCCCTAGGACCATTTAAACTAATAGCCCCAAGCCATGCTTTGACTGAGGATTATTAAATTTGGTACACTAATGTGGTGTCTCAGGACCTACAAAAAAGTCTCTTGGACCCAAGCACAAAGTCGCACAGGAAGTTGGCCATTTTGGTCCAAGTACGAGATTTAGTGGTTTTCGCACACGTTGTTTGGAGAGTGATGCTCCGTCGCCCTTTTCACCAATCGCCTTCAAACTTCTGCTATATTCTCTTAAGACATAGCGGAAAAAATTTAACCGTCGGATTTTTCAAAAGTTGAAAGGTGTGGGCGTGGCTAAGCCTCAAACTTTGACCTGTCGCCACGCCACTCTTTTTTTCACAGCTCCCTACTGGACTCCTTTTACCCAATCACCAGGATTCTGTGGCAAACAGCAGTAGACAAGTTGAGGTTACTTGGTCTCCAGTACTGGCAGGTTTCGAAAAAATGCGGGGCTTTGGGACCATGGCGAAAATCGCCATCACGCCATAGAAATACGTTTGCCTCTCATTTCTTCAGTTATTGTGATAGCGCTACGAAACTTCTTGTAAGTGATCCTAGCCTGAGCCCCAAGAGATATCCATAGCTGAAATTTGTGGGCGTGGCCTATTTTCTTAAATAGCGCCCCCTAGGACCATTTAAACTAATAGCCCCAAGCCATGCTTTGACTGAGGATTACGAAATTTGGTACACTAATGTGGGGTCTCAGGACCTACAAAAAAGTCTCTTGGAGCCAAGCGTAAAGTCGCACAGGAAGTCGGCCATTTTGGTCCAAGTACTCGATTTAGTGGTTTTCGCACACGTTGTTTGGAGAGTGATGCTCCATCGCCCTTTTCACCAATCACCTTCAAATTTCTGCTATATACTCTTAAGACATAGAGGAAAAAATTCAACCATCGGATTTTAAATAAGTATAAAGGTGTGGGCGTGGCTAAGCCTCAAACTTTGACCTTTCGCCATTACATTACTTGACTTATTAACTCCCATGTGCACGATCAGATCTATATCAAACTTTGTATGTGTGATCACTGACCACATCTCAAGGCAACGTCATTGTGGACAGCTGACATCACCTAAGCCGCGCCCCCTGAACACAGGAAGTCTATTGTTTTATGGTGAAATGCCCATATTTGTCCCCTCTAATTTAGTCAACATGACACTAAGGTCATGCACTGTCTTCATGATGTTGTAATGACCATTCAGATCTGATAGCTTTCCAGATAGGCAGGGGCTTTGATGCCATGACGAGTTCTGGCATGACGCCGTGACCTTACAATTCAATTTAATGGTGAGTTCAGAGGGGATGCTGAGTCAGGGTGAGGTGCGGACTAGGAGGCCATTTGAGGTTTCTGGTGTCGGGGTGGTTGACGTTTCTGTTCTGCCAGACGTGCCCTGGTGCCCCGGGCTGCCGGCCAGGCCGGAGCGGCGCGGAGCTGCGAGGGCCGAACGACGCTGCTTGCAGCTTTAATTAGGCCCGAGCAGCGAAAGCGCTGCGAAGGCCTCTTGTTTTTGCTCTGTTTATTATTATTTATTATTCCGGTGCCCCTTTGAACGGCTTTTTGGGGACCTTAACATACCCCAAAACTCACAATATTTTGCAAACTTGTCAGGCCTGGTGAAAAATTTGATATTTTAAAGGTCCCAAAAAAATCGCAAAGAAAATGGCTGAACAGCGCCCCCTAGAAAGTGAAAAAAAACCCTCTCCATAAAGCTTAGTTTATCGTACAGTTATGAAATTTGGTACACTTGTAGTACTCAACAGTCCGCACAGAAAAGTCTCTTGCAAGCATGGTCAATATCAAACAGGAAGTCGGCCATTTTGGGTTGAAATGGCGATTTTTAGCCGTTTTTGCCGTTTTTAGGGTCCGTTTCTGATTGGATTGCTCGATCATTTTTCGCACGATCGTCTCAAAAATTGTGTAAAATTGCTCAGAAGGGATGGGCGAACAAAATGAGATGAGGATTCTGAGTTTTCGTATATGTTGAAGGGGCGGGGCCAGGCCTCAAAGTTTGACTACTCGCCAAAAATATTTAAATTGCTATAACTTCAAAACTGAAAGGAATAGAGTTACCAAACTTTCTGTGGTCATTCGTCATCCACCCACAAAGTAAACTGAATGGTCGGATTATGATATCACACAAGCCCCGCCCCCTCAGGACCAAAAAGATCAAGTTTTACTGTGAAAGGTCCCAAATTGCCCCATTTCACTTAATCATCACGAATTTGTAGCTGGTAACTCAAGACAAGTGGGAGTTGCTTTGCGTCACTTTATGGGAGTTTTCGGCAGAGGGCGGGGCTTTGGCGGCGCAGCGAATTCAGGCGTACCGACGTGGCCTTACGTTTGCCTCCCATTTCGTCATTTCTAGAGATATCGTCACGAAACTTCTTGTGAGTGATCCTAGTCCGGCCCCTCAAAAGATCTGATGTCAATATCCAGTGGGCGTGGCCTATTTTCTGAAATAGCGCCCCCTAGGACCATTAAAACTGTCAGCCCCAAGCCATGCTTTGACTGAGGATTACGAAATTTGGTACACTAATGTGGTGTCTCAGGACCTACAAAAAAGTCTCTTGGAGCCAAGTGCAAAGTCGCACAGGAAGTCGGCCATTTTGGTCCAAGTGCGCAATTTAGTGGTTTTCGCACACGTTGTTAGGAGAGTGATGCTCCGTCGCCCTTTTCACCAATCGCCTTCAAACTTCTGCTATATACTCTTAAGACATAGAGGAAAAAATTCAACCGTCGGATTTTAAATAAGTATAAAGGTGTGGGCGTGGCTAAGCCTCAAACTTTGACCTTTCTCCAGGCCACTCTTTTTTTCACAGCTCCCTATTGGACTCCTTTTACCCAATCACCAGGAATCTCTGGTAAATATCAGCAGACACGTTGAGGTCACTTGGTCTCCAGTACTGGAAGGTTTTGAAAAAATGCGGGGCTTTGGGAGCATGGCGAAATTCGCCATCACGCCATGGAAATACGTTTGCCTCTCATTTCTTCATTTATCGTGATATCACCTCGAAATTTGTTGCGAGTGATCCTAGTCTGACCCCCAATAGACATGGTCAGCTTAAGTTTGTGGGCGTGGCCTATTTTCTGAATTAGCGCCCCCTAGGACCATTAAAACTGTCAGCCCCAAGCCATGCTTTGACTGAGGATTACGAAATTTGGTACACCAATGTGGTGTCTCAGGACCTACAAAAAAGTCTCTTGGAGCCAAGTGCAAAGTTGCATAGGAAGTCGGCCATTTTGGTCCAAGTACTCGATTTAGTGGTTTTCGCACACGTTGTTTGGAGAGTGATGCTCCGTCGACCTTTTCACCAATCGCCTTGTAACTTCTGCTAGATACTCTTAAGATATAGTGGAATAAATTCAACCGTCGGATTTTAAATAAGTATAAAGGTGTGGGCGTGGCTAAGCCTCAAACTTTGACCTTTCGCCATTACATTACTTGACTTAATAACTCCCATGTGCACAATCAGATCTATATCAAACTTTGTCTGTGTGATCACTGACCACATCTTAAGGCAACGTCATTATGGACAGCTGACATCACCTAAGCCCCGCCCCCTGACAACAGGAAGTCTATTGTTTTATGGTGAAATGCCCATATTTGTCCCCTCTAATTTAGTCAACATGACACTGAGGTCATGCACTGTCTTCATGATGTTGTAATGACCATTCAGATCTGATAGCTTTCCAGATAGGGAGGGGCTTTGATGCCATGGTGAATTCTGGCATGACGTCGTGACCTTACAATTCAATTTAATGGTGAGCTCAGAGGGGATGCTGAGTCAGGGTGAGGTGCGGACTAGGAGGCCATTTGCGGTTTCTGGTGTCGGGGTGGGTGACGTTTCTGTTCTGCCAGACGTGCCCTGGTGCCCCGGGCTGCCGGCCAGGCCGGAGCGGCGCGGAGCTGCGAGGGCCGAACGACGCTGCTTGCAGCTTTAATTAGGCCCGAGCAGCGAAAGCGCTGCGAAGGCCTCTTGTTTTTGCTCTGATTATTATTATTTTTTGTTATTCCGTGCCCCCTTTGAACAGCTTTTTGGGGACCTTAACATACCCCAAAACTCACAATATTTTGCACACTTGTCAGGCCTGGTGAAAAATTTGATATTTTAAAGGTCCCAAAAAAATCGCAAAGAAAATGGCTGAACAGCGCCCCCTACAAAGTGAAAAAAAACCCTCTCCATAAAGCTTAGTTTATCGTACAGTTATGAAATTTGGTACACTTGTAGTACTCAACAGTCCGCACAGAAAAGTCTCTTGCAACCATGGTCAATATCAAACAGGAAGTCGGCCATTTTGGGTTGAAATGGCAATTTTTTGCCGTTTTTGCCGTTTTTAGGGTCCGTCTCTGATTGGATTGCTCGATCATTTTTCGCACGATCGTCTCAAAAATTGTGTAAAATTGCTCAGAAGGGATGGGCGAACAAAATGAGATAAGGATTCTGAGTTTTCGTATATGTTGAAGGGGCGGAGCCAGGCCTCAAAGTTTGACTACTCGCCAAAAAAATTTAAATTGCTATAACTTCATAATTGAATGGAATAGAGTTACCAAACTTTCTGTGGTCATTTGTCATCGACCCACAAAGTAAATTGAATGGTCGGTTGATGACATCACACAAGCCCCGCCCCCTCAGGACCAAAAAGGTCAAGTTTTACTGTGAAAGATCCCAAATTGCCCCATTTCACTTAATCACCACAAATTTGGAGCTGGTAATTCAAGGCAAGTGGGGGTTGCTTGGCGTCACTTTATGGGAGTTTTCGGCAGAGGGCGGGGCTGTGGCGGCGCGGCGAAGTAAGGCGTACCGCCGTGGCCTTACGTTTGCCTCCCATTTCTTTATTTCTAAAGATGTCGTCACGAAACTTCTTGTGAGTGATCCTAGTCTGGCCCCCCAAAAAATCTGACGTGAACATCCGGTGGGCGTGGCCAATTTTCTGAAATAGCGCCCCCTAGGACCATTAAAACTGTCAGCCCCAAGCCATGCTTTGACTGAGGATTACGAAATTTGGTACACTAATGTGGTGTCTCAGGACCTACAAAAAAGTCTCTTGGAGCCAAGTGCAAAGTCGCACAGGAAGTCGGCCATTTTGGTCCAAGTGCGCGATTTAGTGGTTTTCACACACGTTGTTTGGAGAGTGATACTCCGTCGCCCTTTTCACCAATCACTTTCAAACTTCTGCTATATAGTCTTAAGACATAGAGGAAAAAATTCAACCGTCGGATTTTAAATAAGTATAAAGGTGTGGGCGTGGCTAAGCCTCAAACTTTGACCTTTCGCCACGCCACTCTTTTTTTCACAGCTCCTTATTGGACTCCTTTTACCCAATCACCAGGAATCTCTGGTAAATAGCAGCAGGCAAGTTGAGGTCACTTGGTCTCCAGTACTGGAAGGTTTTGAAAAAAGGCGGGGCTTTGGGAGCATGGCGAAATTCGCCATCACGCCATGGATATACGTTTGCCTCTCATTTCTTCATTTATCGTGATATCACCTCGACCATTGTTGTGAGTGATCCTAGTCTGACCCCCAATAGAAAAGGTCAGCTTAAGTTTGTGGGCGTGGCCTATTTTCTGTATTAGCGCCCCCTAGGACCATTAAAACTGTCAGCCCCAAGCCATGCTTTGACTGAGGATTACGAAATTTGGTACAATAATGTGGTGTCTCAGGACCTACAAAAAAGTCTCTTGGAGCCAAGTGCAAAGTCGCACAGGAAGTCGGCCATTTTGGTCCAAGTGCGCGATTTAGTGGTTTTCACACACGTTGTTTGGAGAGTGATGCTCCGTCGCCCTTTTCACCAATCGCCTTCGAGCTTCTGCTATATACTCTTAAGACATAGAGGAAAAAATTCAACCGTCGGATTTTAAATAAGTATAAAGGTGTGGGTGTGGCTAAGCCTCAAACTTTGACCTTTCGCCACGCCACTCTTTTTTTCACAGCTCCCTATTGGACTCCTTTTACCCAATCACCTGGAATCTCTGGTAAATAGCAGCTGACAAGTTGAGGTCACTTGGTCTACAGTACTGGCAGGTTTTGAAAAAAGGCGAGGCTTTGGGAGCATGGCGAAATTCGCCATCACGTCATGGCAATACGTTTGCCTCTCATTTCTTCAATTATCGTGACATCGCCACAAAATGTCTGGTGAGTGATCCTAGTCTAACCCCCAATAGAAATGGGCATCTGAGATTTGTGGGCGTGGCCTATATTCTGAAATAGCGCCCCCTAGGACCATTAAAACTGTCAGCCCAAAGACAAGGTTTGACTGAGGATTACGAAAATTGGTACACTCATGTAGGGTCTCTGGCCCTACAAAAAAGTCTCTTGGAGCCAAGCGCAATTTCGCACAGGAGGTCGGCCATTTTGGTCCAAGTACTCGATTTAGTGGTTTTCGCACACGTTGTTTGGACATTGATGGCCCGTTGCCCTTTACACCGATCACCTTCAAACTTATGCTATGTACTTTTAAGTCAAAGGGGAAAAAATTCAACCGTCGGATTTTAAATAAGTATAAAGGTGTGGGCGTGGCTAAGCCTCAAACTTTGACCTTTCGCCATGACATTACTTGACTTAATAACTCCCATGTGCATGATCAGATCTAATTCAAACTTTGTCTGTGTGATCACTGACCACATCTCAAGATAACGACAATGTGGACAGCTGACATCACCTAAGCCCCGCCCCCTGACAACAGGAAGTCTATTGTTTTATGGTGAAATGCCTATATTTGTCCCCTCTAATTTAATGAAAATGACACTCAGGTCATACAGTGTCTTCATGATGTTTTAAAGACCATTCAGATCTGATAGCTTTCCAGAAAGGGAGGGGCTTTGATGCCATGGTGAATGCTGGCGTGACGCCATGACCTTACATTTGACTGTAACTTCCACAAACGGCCTCCGATTTGCCCGAAACTGAATATGGCAATGAACAATCATGCCCTTTAGCCAATGAGGCACAAACGGTTGGTGAATGTTATATAATGTCACCAAAGCTGACCTCAATGGGACTTTTCTGTAGTTGGTCACAGCGCCACCTAGATAACGTTATCCTTCGATAACTTTAAAAAACATGGTCAGAATAGCATTAAAGTTGGTCACTGTCATCACACCACCAGTGTGGTAAAGATAGAGGATTCCCTAGTGGTGAGACATAAAATATAATGGTGGGCTCAAAGGGGATGCTGAGTCAGGGTGAGTTGCGGACAAGGTGGCCGTTAGCAGTTTCTGGTGTTGGGGTGGTCGACGTTTGTGTTCTGCGGACGTGCCCTGGTGCCCCGGGCTGCCGGCCAGGCCGGAGCGGCGCGGAGCTGCGAGGGCCGAACGACGCTGCTTGCAGCTTTAATTATTTTTTGTTATTCCGTGCCCCCTTTGAACAGCTTTTTGGGGACCTTAACATACCCCAAAACTCACAATATTTTGCACACTTGTCAGGCCTGGTGAAAAATTTGATATTTTAAAGGTCCCAAAAAAATCGCAAAGAAAATGGCTGAACAGCGCCCCCTACAAAGTGAAAAAAAAACCCTCTCCATAAAGCTTAGTTTATCGTACAGTTATGAAATTTGGTACACTTGTAGTACTCAACAGTCCGCACAGAAAAGTCTCTTGCAACCATGGTCAATATCAAACAGGAAGTCGGCCATTTTGGGTTGAAATGGCGATTTTTTGCCGTTTTTGCCGTTTTTAGGGTCCGTTTCTGATTGGATTGCTCGATCATTTTTCGCACGATCGTCTCAAAAATTGTGTAAAATTGCTCAGAAGGGATGGGCGAACAAAATGAGATAAGGATTCTGAGTTTTCGTATATGTTGAAGGGGCGGAGCCAGGCCTCGAAGTTTGACTACTCGCCAAAAATATTTAAATTGCTATAACTTCATAACTGAATGGAATAGAGTTACCAATCTTTCTGTGGTCATTCGTCATCCACCCACAAAGTAAATTGAATGGTCGGATGATGACATCACACAAGCCCCGCCCCCTCAGGACCAAAAAGATCAAGTTTTACTGTGAAAGGTCCCAAATTGCCCCATTTCACTTAATCACCACAAATTTGTAGCTGGTAACTCAAGACAAGTGGGGGTTGCTTGGCGTCACTTTATGGGAGTTTTCGGCAGAGGGCGGGGCTGTGGCGGCGCGGCGAATTCAGGCGTACCGCCTTGGCCTTACGTTTGCCTCCCATTTCGTCATTTCCAAAGATATCGTCACGAAACTTCTTGTGAGTGATCCTAGTCCGGCCCCCCAAAAGATCTGATGTGAACATCTGGTGGGCGTGGCCTATTTTCTGAAATAGCGCCCCCTAGGACCATTAAAACTGTCAGCCCCAAGCCATGCTTTGACTGAGGATTACGAAAATTGGTACACTAATGTGGTGTCTCAGGACCTACAAAAAAGTCTCTTGGAGCCAAGTGCAAAGTCGCACAGGAAGTCGGCCATTTTGGTCCAAGTGCGCGATTTAGTGGTTTTCACACACGTTGTTTGGAGAGTGATACTCCGTCGCCCTTTTCACCAATCACTTTCAAACTTCTGCTACATAGTCTTAAGACATAGAGGAAAAAATTCAACCGTCGGATTTTAAATAAGTATAAAGGTGTGGGCGTGGCTAAGCCTCAAACTTTGACCTTTCGCCACGCCACTCTTTTTTTCACAGCTCCTTATTGGACTCCTTTTACCCAATCACCAGGAATCTCTGGTAAAAGGCAGCAGACAAGTTGAGGTCACTTGGTCTCCAGTACTGGAAGGTTTTGAAAAAAGGCGGGGCTTTGGGAGCATGGCGAAATTCACCATCACGCCATGGAAATACGTTTGCCTCTCATTTCTTCAATTATCGTGACATCGCCACAAAATGTCTGGTGAGTGATCCTAGTCTGACCCCCAATAGAAATGGGCATCTGAGATTTGTGGGCGTGGCCTATATTCTGAAATAGCGCCCCCTAGGACCATTAAAACTGTCAGCCCCAAGACAAGGTTTGACTGAGGATTACGAAAATTGGTACACTCATGTAGGGTCTCTGGCCCTACAAAAAAGTCTCTTGGAGCCAAGCGCAATTTCGCACAGGAGGTCGGCCATTTTGGTCCAAGTACTCGATTTAGTGGTTTTCGCACACGTTGTTTGGACATTGATGGCCCGTTGCCCTTTACACCGATCACCTTCAAACTTATGCTATGTACTTTTAAGTCAAAGGGGAAAAAATTCAACCGTCGGATTTTAAATAAGTATAAAGGTGTGGGCGTGGCTAAGCCTCAAACTTTGACCTTTCGCCATGACATTACTTGACTTAATAACTCCCATGTGCATGATCAGATCTAATTCAAACTTTGTCTGTGTGATCACTGACCACATCTCAAGACAAAGACAATGTGGACAGCTGACATCACCTAAGCCCCGCCCCCTGACAACAGGAAGTCTATTGTTTTATGGTGAAATGCCCATATTTGTCCCCTCTAATTTAATGAAAATGACACTCAGGTCATACAGTGTCTTCATGATGTTTTAAAGACCATTCAGATCTGATAGCTTTCCAGAAAGGGAGGGGCTTTGATGTCATGGTGAATGCTGGCGTGACGCCATGACCTTACATTTGACTGTAACTTCCACAAACGGCCTCCGATTTGCCCGAAACTGAATATGGCAATGAACAATCATGCCCTTTAGCCAATGAGGCACAAACGGTTGGTGAATGTTATATAATGTCACCAAAGCTGACCTCAATGGGACTTTTCTGTAGTTGGTCACAGCGCCACCTAGATAACGTTATCCTTCGATAACTTTAAAAAACATGGTCAGAATAGCATTAAAGTTGGTCACTGTCATCACACCACCAGTGTGGTAAAGATAGAGGATTCCCTAGTGGTGAGACATAAAATATAATGGTGGGCTCAAAGGGGATGCTGAGTCAGGGTGAGTTGCGGACAAGGTGGCCGTTAGCAGTTTCTGGTGTTGGGGTGGTCGACGTTTGTGTTCTGCGGACGTGCCCTGGTGCCCCGGGCTGCCGGCCAGGCCGGAGCGGCGCGGAGCTGCGAGGGCCGAACGACGCTGCTTGCAGCTTTAATTAGGCCCGAGCAGTGAAGCTGCGAAGGCCTATTGTATCTGCTCCGTTTATTATTATTTTTTTTTTTCTTTCTTTCTTTCTTTTTTTTTCTTCCGCGTCTTTGGATGGCCTTTAGGGGGTCTTAGCATATCCAAAAACTCACCAAATTCTGGCCCAATATAGAAAGTGCGTGAAATTTACGTATTTCACTGGCAACGTGAAAGTCGGTTAAAACATGTTTCAACAGCGCCCCCTGGAAAATTAAAAATACCCCTCCGCTTTGACCTTTTTTCATTGTAGAGCGATGAAATTTGGTACACTTGTAGATCTCAACAATACGCACAGAAAAGCCTCTTGCACCCATGGTCAATATCAAACAGGAAGTCGGCCATTTTGGACTAAAGTGGCCATTTTGACCCCGTTTTGACCATTTCTAGGGTCTATATTTGGTTGAACAGTTTGGTCATTTTTCGCACGATCGTCTCAAAAATAGTGTGCGATCGAACAGAAGCGATGGACGAATCAAATGAGACAATAAAATTGACTTTTCGTAAATACTGAAGGGGTGGGACCAGGCCTCAAAGTTCGAGCACTCGCCAAAAAAATTCAAATTGCTATAATTTCATAAATGAAAGAATTACAGTTAAAGAAATGTTCTATGTACAATCGTCATCACCCTCCGAAGACAAATGAATGGTCTATTGATGATGTCACATAAGCCCCGCCCCCTCAGGACTTAAAAGGTCAAGTTTTACTGGGAAATTTTCCAAAATTCGCCCTTTCAAATAATCACCCCAAATTTGTAGCAGGTAACTTAAGACAAGATGGGGTTGCTTGGCGTCACTTTATGGGAGTTTTCTGCAGAAGGCGGGGCTGTGGCGGCGCGGCGAAGTCAGGCGTACCGCTTAGGCCTTACGTTTGCCTCCCATTTCGTCATTTCTAAAGATATCGCCACAAAACTTCTTGGGAGTGATCCTAGTCCTGCCCCCCAAAAAATGTGATGTGAAAATCCGGTGGGCGTGGCCTATTTTCTGAAATAGCGCCCTCTAGGACCATTAAAACTGTCAGCCCCAAGCCATGCTTTGACTGAGGATTACGAAATTTGGTACACTAATGTGGTGTCTCAGGACCTACAAAAAAGTCTCTTGGAGCCAAGCACCAAGTCGCACAGGAAGTCGGCCATTTTGGTCCAAGTACTCGATTTAGTGGTTTTCGCACACGTTGGTTGTAGAGTGTTGCACCGTCGCCCTTTTCACCAATCACCTTCAAACTTCTGCTATAGACTCTTAAGACAAAGGGGAAAAAATTCAACCTACGGATTTTAAATAAGTATAAAGGTGTGGGCGTGGCTAAGCCTCAAACTTTGACCTGTCGCCACGCCACTCTTTTTTTCAAAGCTCCCTATTGGACTCCTTTTAACCAATCACCAGCAATCACTGGCAAATAGCAGCAGACAAGTTGAGGTCACTTGGTTTATAGTACTGGCAGGTTTCGAATAAAGGCGGGGCTTTGGGAGCATGGCGAAATTCACCATCACGCCATGGAAATACGTTTGTGTCTCATTTCTTCAATCATTGTGACATCACCACACAATTTCTGATGAGTGATCTTACTCTGACCCCTAATAGAATTGGACAGCTGAAGTTTGTGGGCGTGGCCTATTTTCTGAAATGGCGCCCCCTAGGACCATTAAAACTGTCAGCCCCAAGCCATGGTTTGACTGAGGATCACGAAATTTGGCACACTAATGTGGTGTCTCAGGACCTACAAAAAAGTCTCTTGGAGCCAAGCGCAATGTCGCACAGGAGGTCGGCCATTTTGGTCCAAGTACTCGATTTAGTGGTTTTCGCACACGTTATTAGGAGAATGATGTCTCGTCGTCCTTTCCACTGATCACCTTCAAACTCCTGCTATATACTCTTAAGACATAGAGGAAAAAATTCAACCGTCGGATTTTAAATAAGTATAAAGGTGTGGGCGTGGCTAAGCCTCAAACTTTGACCAGTCACCATTACGTTACTTGACTTAATAACTATCATGTGCATGATCAGATCAATTTCAAATTTTGTCTGTGTGATCACTGACCACATCTGAAGACAGTGACAATGTGGACAGCTGACATCACCTAAACCCCGCCCCCTGACTACAGGAAGTTTACTGTTTTATGATGAAATGCCCATATTTGTCCCCTCTAATTTAGTCAACATGACACTAAGGTCATGCACTGTCTTCATGATGTTGTAATGACTATTCAGATCTGATAGCTTTTCAGAAAGGGAGGAGATTTGATGCCATGGCGATTTCTGGCGTGATGCTGTGACCTTACGTTTGACTGTAACTTCCACAAACAGCCTCCGATTTGCCCGAGACTGAACATCACATCACCAGTGTGGTAAAGATAGAGTATCTCCTAGTGGTGAGACGTGTAATGGTGGGCTCAGAGGGGATGCTGAGTCAGGGTGAGGTGTGGACGAGGAGGCCGTTCACGGTTTCTGGTGTCGGGGTGGTTGACTTTCTGTTCCGCCAGACGTGCCCTGGTGCCCCCGGCTGCCGGCCAGGACGGAGAAGCGCGGAGCTGGGTTTGGAGAGCGTCGGGGATGGAGCGGAGGGGGTGCGGAAGGAGGGCTAGCAGCTTCGCTGCGAGGGCCGAACGACGCTGCTTGCAGCTTTAATTTTTCTTTCTTTCTTCTTTTTTTTTCTTCCGCGTCTTTGGACGGCCTTTAGGGGGTCTTAGCATATCCAAAAACTCACCAAATTCTGGCCCAATATAGAAAGTGCGTGAAATTTACGTATTTCACTGGCAATGTGAAAGTTGGTATAAAAGTGTTTCAACAGCGCCCCCTGGAAAATTAAAAATACCCCTCCGCATTGACCTTTTTTCATAGTAGAGTGATAAAATTTGGTACACCTGTAGAATTCAACAATACGCACAGAAAAGCCTCTTGCACCCATGGTCAATATCAAACAGGAAGTCGGCCATTTTGGACTAAAGTGGCCATTTTTACCCCATTTTGGCCATTTCTAGGCTCTATATTTGGTTAAACAGTTTGGTCATTTTTCGCACGATTGTCTCAAAAATAATGTGCGATCGAACAGAAGCGATGGACGAATCAAATGAGAAAATAAAACTGACTTTTCGTAAATACTGAAGAGGCGGGGCCAGGCCTCAAAGTTCGAGCACTCGCCAAAAAAATTCAAATTGCTATAATTTCATAAATGAAAGAATTACAGTTAAAGTAATTTTCTATGGACAATCGTCATCGCCCCCCGAAGACAAATGAATGGTTGATTGATGATGTCACATAAGCCCCGCCCCCTCACGCCTTAAAAGGTCAAGTTTTACTGGGAAATTGTCCAAAATTCGCCCTTTCAACTAATCACCCCATATTTCTAGCAGGAAACTGAAGACAAGTTGGGGTTGCTTGGCGTCACTTTATGGGAGTTTTCTCCAGAAGGCGGGGCTGTGGCGGCGCGGCGAAGTCAGGCGTACCGACGTGGCCTTACGTTTGCCTACCATTTCGTCATTTCTAGAGATATCGCCACAAAACCTCTTGTGAGTGATCCTAGTCCAGCCTCCAAAAAAATTTGATGTGAACATCCGGTGGGCGTGGCCTATTTTCTGAAATAGCGCCCCCTAGGACCATTAAAACTGTCAGCCCCAAGCCATGCTTTGACTGAGGATTTCGAAATTTGGTACACTAATGTGGTGTCTCAGGACCTACAAAAAAGTCTCTTGGAGCCAAGTGCAAAGTTGCACAGGAAGTCAGCCATTTTGGTCCAAGTACTCGATTTACTGGTTTTCGCACACGTTGTTTGGAGAGTGATGCTCCATCGCCCTTTTCACCAATCGCCTTCAAGCTTCTGCTATATACTCTTAAGACATAAAGGAAAATTTTCAACCGTCGGATTTTAAATAAGTATAAAGGTGTGGGCGTGGCTAAGCCTCAAACTTTGACCTGTCGCCACGCCACTCTTTTTTTCACATCTCCCTATTGGATTCCTTTTACCCAATCAACAGCAATCTCTGGCAAATAGCAGCTGACAAGTTGAGGTCACTTGGTCTGCAGTACTGGCAGGTTTCGAAAAAAGGCAGGGCTTTGGGAGCATGGCGAAATTTGCCATCACGCCATGGCAATACGTTTGCCTCTCATTTCTTCAATTATCGTAACATCGCCACAAAATGTCTGGTGAGTGATCTGAGTCTGACCCCCAATAGAACTGGACAGCTGAAGTTTGTGGGCGTGGCCTATTTTCTGAAATAGCGCCCCCTAGGACCATTAAAACTGTCAGCCCCAAGCCAAGCTTTGACTGAGGATCACGAAATTTGGTACACTAATGTAGTGTCTCAGGACCTACAAAAAAGTCTCTTGGAGCCAAGTGCAAAGTCGCACAGGAGGTCGGCCATTTTGGTCCAAGTACTTGATTTAGTGGTTTTCGCACATGTTGTTTGGACCTTGATGCCCCGTCGCCCTTTTCACCGATCACCTTCAAACATCTGCTATGTGCTCTTAAGACAAAGGGGAAAAAATTCAACCGTCGGATTTTAAATAAGTATCAAGGTGTGGGCGTGGCTAAGCCTCAAACTTTGACCTTTCGCCATTACATTACTTGACTTAACTCCCATGTGCATGATCAGATCGTATATCAAACGTTGTCTGTGTGATCACTGACCACATCTGAAGACAATGATAATGTGGACAGCTGACATCACCTATGCCCCGCCCCCTGACTATTGGAAGTCTAGTTTTATGGTGAAATGCCCATATTTGTCCCCTCTAATTTAGTCAACATGACACTAAGGTCATGCACTGTCTTCATGATGTTGTAATGACCATTCAGATCTGCTAGCTTTTCAGAAAGGGAGGGGCTTTGATGTCATGGCGAATTCTGGCATGACGCCGTGACCTTACAATTCAATTTAATGGTGAGCTCAGAGGGGATGCTGAGTCAGGGTGAGGTGCGGACTAGGAGGCCATTTGCGGTTTCTGGTGTCGGGGTGGTTGACGTTTCTGTTCTGCCAGACGTGCCCTGGTGCCCCGGGCTGCCGGCCAGGCCGGAGCGGCGCGGAGCTGCGAGGGCCGAACGACGCTGCTTGCAGCTTTAATTAGGCCCGAGCAGCGAAGCGCTGCGAAGGCCTATTGTATCTGCTCCGTTTATTTTTCTTTTTTCTTTTTTTTTCTTCCGCGTCTTTGGGTGGCCTTTAGGGGGTCTTAGCATATCCAAAAAGTCACCAAATTCTGGCCCAATATAGAAAGTGCGTGAAATTTACGTATTTCACTGTCAACATGAAAGTTGGTATAAAAATGTTTCAACAGCGCCCCCTGGAAAATTAAAAATACACCTCCGCATTGACCTTTTTTCATAGTAGAGTGATGAAATTTGGTACACCTGTAGAACTCAACAATACGCACAGAAAAGCCTCTTGCACCCATGGTCAATATCAAACAGGAAGTCGGCCATTTTGGACTAAAGTGGCCATTTTTACCCTGTTTTGGCCATTTCTAGGCTCTATATTTGGTTGAACAGTTTGGTCATTTTTCGCACGATTGTCTCAAAAATAGTGTGCGATCGAACAGAAGCGATGGACGATTAAAATGAGAAAATAAAACTGACTTTTCGTAAATACTGAAGGGGCGGGACCAGGCCTCAAAGTTCGAGCACTCGCCAAAAAAATTCAAATATCTTTAATTTCATAAATAAAAGAATTACATTTAAAGTAATTTTCTATGGACAATCGTCATCGCCCCCCGAAGACAAATGAATGGTTGATTGATGATGTCACATAAGCCCCGCCCCCTCAGGCCTTAAAAGGTCAAGTTTTACTGGGAAATTGTCCAAAATTCGCCCTTTCAACTAATCACCCCATATTTGTAGCAGGTAACTGTAGACAAGTTGGGATTGCTTGGCGTCACTTTATGGGAGTTTTCTCCAGAAGGCGGGGCTGTGGCGGCGCGGCGAAGTCAGGCGTACCGACGTGGCCTTACGTTTGCCTCCCATTTCGTCATTTCTAAAGATATCGCCACAAAACCTCTTGTGAGTGATCCTAGTCCAGCCCCCCAAAAAATTTGATGTGAACATCCGGTGGGCGTGGCCTATTTTATGAAATAGCGCCCCCTAGGACCATTAAAACTGTCAGCCCCAAGCCATGCTTTGACTGAGGATTTCGAAATTTGGTACACTAATGTGGTGTCTCAGGACCTACAAAAAAGTCTCTTGGAGCCAAGTGCAAAGTTGCACAGGAAGTCAGCCATTTTGGTCCAAGTACGTGATTTACTGGTTTTCGC
This sequence comes from Nothobranchius furzeri, assembly GCF_043380555.1. Taxonomy (NCBI): domain Eukaryota; kingdom Metazoa; phylum Chordata; class Actinopteri; order Cyprinodontiformes; family Nothobranchiidae; genus Nothobranchius; species Nothobranchius furzeri. The sequence continues at coordinate 54,812,639 of NC_091749.1, forward strand.
ACACGTTGTTTGGAGAGTGATGCTCCATCGCCCTTTTCACCAATCGCCTTCAAACATCTGCTATATACTCTTAAGACATAAAGTAAAAAATTCAACCGTCGGATTTTAAATAAGTATAAAGGTGTGGGCGTGGCTAAGCCTCAAACTTTGACCTGTCGCCACGCCACTCTTTTTTTCACAGCTCCCTATTGGACTCCTTTTACGCAATCACCAGCAATCTCTGGCAAATAAAAGCTGACAAGTTGAGGTCACTTGGTCTACAGTACTGGCAGGTTTTGAAAAAAGGCGGGGCTTTGGGAGCATGGCGAAATTCGCCATCACGCCATGGCAATACGTTTGCCTCTCATTTCTTCAATTATCGTGACATCGCCACAAAATGTCTGGTGAGTGATCCTAGTCTGACCCCCAATAGAATTGGGCAGCTGAGATTTGTGGGCGTGGCCTATATTCTGAAATATCGCCCCCTAGGACCTTTAAAACTGTCAGCCCCAAGACAAGGTTTGACTGAGGATTACGAAAATTGGTACACTCATGTAGGGTCTCTGGACCTACAAAAAAGTCTCTTGGAGCCAAGCGAAATTTCGCACAGGAGGTCGGCCATTTTGGTCCAAGTACTCGATTTAGTGGTTTTCGCACACGTTGTTTGGACATTGATGGCCCGTCGCCCTTTACACAGATCACCTTCAAACTTATGCTATGTACTTTTAAGTCAAAGGGGAAAAAATTCAACCGTCGGATTTTAAATAAGTATAAAGGTGTGGGCGTGGCTAAGCCTCAAACTTTGACCTTTCGCCATGACATTACTTGACTTAATAACTCCCATGTGCATGATCAGATCTAATTCAAACTTTGTCTGTGTGATCACTGACCACATCTCAAGACAACGACAATGTGGACAGCTGACATCACCTAAGCCCCGCCCCCTGACAACAGGAAGTCTATTGTTTTATGGTGAAATGGCCATATTTGTCCCCTCTAATTTAGTGAAAATGACACTCAGGTCATACATTGTCTTCATGATGTTTTAATGACCATTCAGATCTGATAGCTTTCCAGAAAGGGAGGGGCTTTGATGCCATGGTGAATGCTGGCGTGACGCCATGACCTTACATTTGACTGTAACTTCCACAAACGGCCTCCGATTTGCCCGAAACTGAATATGGCAATGAACAATCATGCCCTTTAGCCAATGAGGCACAAACGGTTGGTGAATGTTATATAATGTCACCAAAGCTGACCTCAATGGGACTTTTCTGTAGTTGGTCACAGCGCCACCTAGATAACGTTATCCTTCGATAACTTTAAAAAACATGGTCAGAATAGCATTAAAGTTGGTCACTGTCATCACACCACCAGTGTGGTAAAGATAGAGGATTCCCTAGTGGTGAGACATAAAATGTAATGGTGAGCTCAAAGGGGATGCTGAGTCAGGGTGAGGTGCGGACAAGGTGGCCGTTAGCCGTTTCTGGTGTTGGGGTGGTCGACGTTTGTGTTCTGCGGACGTGCCCTGGTGCCCAGGGCTGCCGGCCAGGCCGGAGCGGCGCGGAGCTGCGAGGGCCGAACGACGCTGCTTGCAGCTTTAATTAGGCCCGAGCAGTGAAGCTGCGAAGGCCTATTGTATCTGCTCCGTTTATTAGGCCCGAGCAGCGAAGCGCTGCGAAGGCCTATTGTATCTGCTCCGTTTCTTTTTTTTCTTTCTTTCTTCTTTTTTTTTCTTTTTTTTTCTTCCGCGTCTTTGGACGGCCTTTAGGGGGTCTTAGCATATCCAAAAACTCACCAAATTCTGGCCCAATATAGAAAGTGCGTGAAATTTACGTATTTCACTGGCAATGTGAAAGTTGGTATAAAAGTGTTTCAACAGCGCCCCCTGGAAAATTAAAAATACCCCTCCGCATTGACCTTTTTTCATAGTAGAGTGATAAAATTTGGTACACCTGTAGAATTCAACAATACGCACAGAAAAGCCTCTTGCACCCATGGTCAATATCAAACAGGAAGTCGGCCATTTTGGACTAAAGTGGCCATTTTTACCCCATTTTGGCCATTTCTAGGCTCTATATTTGGTTAAACAGTTTGGTCATTTTTCGCACGATTGTCTCAAAAATAATGTGCGATCGAACAGAAGCGATGGACGAATCAAATGAGAAAATAAAACTGACTTTTCGTAAATACTGAAGAGGCGGGGCCAGGCCTCAAAGTTCGAGCACTCGCCAAAAAAATTCAAATTGCTATAATTTCATAAATGAAAGAATTACAGTTAAAGTAATTTTCTATGGACAATCGTCATCGCCCCCCGAAGACAAATGAATGGTTGATTGATGATGTCACATAAGCCCCGCCCCCTCACGCCTTAAAAGGTCAAGTTTTACTGGGAAATTGTCCAAAATTCGCCCTTTCAACTAATCACCCCATATTTCTAGCAGGAAACTGAAGACAAGTTGGGGTTGCTTGGCGTCACTTTATGGGAGTTTTCTCCAGAAGGCGGGGCTGTGGCGGCGCGGCGAAGTCAGGCGTACCGACGTGGCCTTACGTTTGCCTACCATTTCGTCATTTCTAGAGATATCGCCACAAAACCTCTTGTGAGTGATCCTAGTCCAGCCTCCAAAAAAATTTGATGTGAACATCCGGTGGGCGTGGCCTATTTTCTGAAATAGCGCCCCCTAGGACCATTAAAACTGTCAGCCCCAAGCCATGCTTTGACTGAGGATTTCGAAATTTGGTACACTAATGTGGTGTCTCAGGACCTACAAAAAAGTCTCTTGGAGCCAAGTGCAAAGTTGCACAGGAAGTCAGCCATTTTGGTCCAAGTACTCAATTTACTGGTTTTCGCACACGTTGTTTGGAGAGTGATGCTCCATCGCCCTTTTCACCAATCGCCTTCAAGCTTCTGCTATATACTCTTAAGACATAAAGGAAAATTTTCAACCGTCGGATTTTAAATAAGTATAAAGGTGTGGGCGTGGCTAAGCCTCAAACTTTGACCTGTCGCCACGCCACTCTTTTTTTCACAGCTCCCTATTGGATTCCTTTTACCCAATCAACAGCAATCTCTGGCAAATAGCAGCTGACAAGTTGAGGTCACTTGGTCTGCAGTACTGGCAGGTTTCGAAAAAAGGCAGGGCTTTGGGAGCATGGCGAAATTTGCCATCACGCCATGGCAATACGTTTGCCTCTCATTTCTTCAATTATCGTAACATCGCCACAAAATGTCTGGTGAGTGATCTGAGTCTGACCCCCAATAGAACTGGACAGCTGAAGTTTGTGGGCGTGGCCTATTTTCTGAAATAGCGCCCCCTAGGACCATTAAAACTGTCAGCCCCAAGCCAAGCTTTGACTGAGGATCACGAAATTTGGTACACTAATGTAGTGTCTCAGGACCTACAAAAAAGTCTCTTGGAGCCAAGTGCAAAGTCGCACAGGAGGTCGGCCATTTTGGTCCAAGTACTTGATTTAGTGGTTTTCGCACATGTTGTTTGGACCTTGATGCCCCGTCGCCCTTTTCACCGATCACCTTCAAACATCTGCTATGTGCTCTTAAGACAAAGGGGAAAAAATTCAACCGTCGGATTTTAAATAAGTATCAAGGTGTGGGCGTGGCTAAGCCTCAAACTTTGACCTTTCGCCATTACATTACTTGACTTAACTCCCATGTGCATGATCAGATCGTATATCAAACGTTGTCTGTGTGATCACTGACCACATCTGAAGACAATGATAATGTGGACAGCTGACATCACCTATGCCCCGCCCCCTGACTATTGGAAGTCTAGTTTTATGGTGAAATGCCCATATTTGTCCCCTCTAATTTAGTCAACATGACACTAAGGTCATGCACTGTCTTCATGATGTTGTAATGACCATTCAGATCTGCTAGCTTTTCAGAAAGGGAGGGGCTTTGATGCCATGGCGAATTCTGGCATGACGCCGTGACCTTACAATTCAATTTAATGGTGAGCTCAGAGGGGATGCTGAGTCAGGGTGAGGTGCGGACTAGGAGGCCATTTGCGGTTTCTGGTGTCGGGGTGGTTGACGTTTCTGTTCTGCCAGACGTGCCCTGGTGCCCCGGGCTGCCGGCCAGGCCGGAGCGGCGCGGAGCTGCGAGGGCCGAACGACGCTGCTTGCAGCTTTAATTCTTTCTTTCTTTCTTTCTTTCTTTTTTCTTCCGCGTCTTTGAATGGCCTTTAGGGGGTCTTAGCATATTCAAAAAGTCACCAAATTCTGGCTCAATATAGAAAGTGCGTGAAATTTACGTATTTCACTGGCGATGTGAAAGTTCGTAAAAAAGTGGCTGGACAGCGCCCCCTAGAAAGTGAAAAATACCCCTCTCCATAAAGCTTAGTTTATCGTACGGTTATGAAATTTGGTATACTTGTAGTACTCCACAGTCCGCACAGAAAAGTCTCTTGCAACCATGGTCAATATCAAACAGGAAGTCGGCCATTTTGGGTTGAAATGGCGAATTTTAGCCATTTTGGCCATTTCTAGGGTCTATATTTGGTTGAACAGTTTGGTCATTTTTCGCACGATCGTCTCAAAAATAGTGTGCAATCGAACAGAAGCGATGGACGATTCAAATGAGAAAATAAAATTGACTTTTCGTAAATACTGAAGGGGCGGGGCCAGGCCTCAAAGTTCGAGCACTCGCCAAAAAAATTCAAATTGCTATAATTTCATAAATGAAAGAATTACAGTTAAAGTAACTTTCTGTGGACAATCGTCATCGCCCCCCGAAGACAAATGAATGGTCGATTGATGATGTCACATAAGCCCCGCCCCCTCAGGACTTAAAAGGTCAAGTTTTACTGGGAAATTTTCTAAAATTCGCCCTTTCAAATAATCATCCCAAATTTGTACCAGTTAACTGAAGACAAGTTGGGGTTGCTTGGCGTCACTTTATGGGAGTTTTCTGCAGAAGGCGGGGCTGTGGCGGCACGGCGAAGTCAGGCGTACCACTTAGGCCTTACGTTTGCCTCCCATTTCGTCATTTCTAAAGATATCGCCACGAAACTTCTTGGGAGTGATCCTAGTCCTGCCCCCCAAAAAATGTGATGTGAAAATCCGGTGGGCGTGGCCTATTTTCTGAAATAGCGCCCCCTAGGAGCATTAAAACTGTCAGCCCCAAGCCATGCTTTGACTGAGGATTACGAAATTTGGTACACTAATGTGGTGTCTCAGGACCTACAAAAAAGTCTCTTGGAGCCAAGAACCAAGTCGCACAGGAAGTCGGCCATTTTGGTCCAAGTACTCGATTTAGTGGTTTTCGCACACGTTGTTTGGAGAGTGTTGCACCATCGCCCTTTTCACCAATCACCTTCAAACTTCTGCTATAGACTCTTAAGACAAAGGGGAAAAAATTCAACCTACGGATTTTAAATAAGTATAAAGGTGTGGGCGTGGCTAAGCCTCAAACTTTGACCTGTCGCCACGCCACTCTTTTTTTTCACCGCTCCCTATTGGACTCCTTTTAACCAATCACCACCATTCACTGGCAAATAGCAGCAGACAAGTTGAGGTCACTTGGTCTATAGTACTGGCAGGTTTTGAATAAAGGCGGGGCTTTGGGATCATGGCGAAATTCACCATCACGCCATGGAAATACGTTTGTGTCTCATTTCTTCAATCATTGTGACATCACCACACAATTTCTGATGAGTGATCTTACTCTGACCCCTAATAGAATTGGACAGCTGAAGTTTGTGGGCGTGGCCTATTTTCTGAAATAGCGCCCCCTAGGACCATTAAAACTATCAGCCCCAAGCCATGCTTTGACTGAGGATCACGAAATTTGGCACACTAATGTAGTGTCTCAGGACCTACAAAAAAGTCTCTTGGAGCCAAGTACAATGTCGCACAGGAGGTCGGCCATTTTGGTCCAAGTACTCGATTTAGTGGTTTTTGCACACGTTATTAGGAGAATGATGTCTCGTCGTCCTTTCCACCGATCACCTTCAAACTCCTTCTATATACTCTTAAGACATAGAGGAAAAAATTCAACCGTCGGATTTTAAATAAGTATAAAGGTGTGGGCGTGGCTAAGCCTCAAACTTTGACCAGTCGCCATTACGTTACATGACTTAATAACTCCCATGTGCATGATCAGATCAATGTCAAACTTTGTCTGTGTGATCACTGACCACATGTGAAGACAGTGACAATGTGGACAGCTGACATCACCTAAGCCCCGCCCCCTGACTACAGGAAGTCTACTGTTTTATGGTGAAATGCCCATATTTGTCCCCTCTAATTAAGTCAACATGACACTAAGGTCATGCACTGTCTTCATGATGTTGTAATGACCATTCAGATCTGATAGCTTTTCAGAAAGGGAGGGGCTTTGATGCCATGGCGATTTCTGGCGTGACGCTGTGACCTTACGTTTGACTGTAACTTCCACAAACAGCCTCCGATTTGCCCGAGACTGAACATCACATCACCAGTGTGGTAAAGAAAGAGTATCTCCTAGTGGTGAGACGTGTAATGGTGGGCTCAGAGGGGATGCTGAGTCAGGGTGAGGTGTGGACGAGGAGGCCGTTCACGGTTTCTGGTGTCGGGGTGGTTGACTTTCTGTTCTGCCAGACGTGCCCTGGTGCCCCCGGCTGCCGGCCAGGACGGAGAAGCGCAGAGCTGGGTTTGGAGAGCGTAGGGGATGGAGCGGAGGGGGTGCGGAAGGAGGGCGAGCAGCTTCGCTGCGAGGGCCGAACGACGCTGCTTGCAGCTTTAATTAGGCCCGAGCAGCGAAGCGCTGCGAAGGCCTATTGTATCTGCTCCGTTTCTTTTTAGGCCCGAGCAGCGAAGCGCTGCGAAGGCCTATTGTATCTGCTCCGTTTCTTTTTTTTCTTTCTTTCTTCTTTTTTTTTCTTTTTTTTTCTTCCGCGTCTTTGGACGGCCTTTAGGGGGTCTTAGCATATCCAAAAACTCACCAAATTCTGGCCCAATATAGAAAGTGCGTGAAATTTACGTATTTCACTGGCAATGTGAAAGTTGGTATAAAAGTGTTTCAACAGCGCCCCCTGGAAAATTAAAAATACCCCTCCGCATTGACCTTTTTTCATAGTAGAGTGATAAAATTTGGTACACCTGTAGAATTCAACAATACGCACAGAAAAGCCTCTTGCACCCATGGTCAATATCAAACAGGAAGTCGGCCATTTTGGACTAAAGTGGCCATTTTTACCCCATTTTGGCCATTTCTAGGCTCTATATTTGGTTAAACAGTTTGGTCATTTTTCGCACGATTGTCTCAAAAATAATGTGCGATCGAACAGAAGCGATGGACGAATCAAATGAGAAAATAAAACTGACTTTTCGTAAATACTGAAGAGGCGGGGCCAGGCCTCAAAGTTCGAGCACTCGCCAAAAAAATTCAAATTGCTATAATTTCATAAATGAAAGAATTAAAGTTAAAGTAATTTTCTATGGACAATCGTCATCGCCCCCCGAAGACAAATGAATGGTTGATTGATGATGTCACATAAGCCCCGCCCCCTCACGCCTTAAAAGGTCAAGTTTTACTGGGAAATTGTCCAAAATTCGCCCTTTCAACTAATCACCCCATATTTCTAGCAGGAAACTGAAGACAATTTGGGGTTGCTTGGCGTCACTTTATGGGAGTTTTCTCCAGAAGGCGGGGCTGTGGCGGCGCGGCGAAGTCAGGCGTACCGACGTGGCCTTACGTTTGCCTACCATTTCGTCATTTCTAGAGATATCGCCACAAAACCTCTTGTGAGTGATCCTAGTCCAGCCTCCAAAAAAATTTGATGTGAACATCCGGTGGGCGTGGCCTATTTTCTGAAATAGCGCCCCCTAGGACCATTAAAACTGTCAGCCCCAAGCCATGCTTTGACTGAGGATTTCGAAATTTGGTACACTAATGTGGTGTCTCAGGACCTACAAAAAAGTCTCTTGGAGCCAAGTGCAAAGTTGCACAGGAAGTCAGCCATTTTGGTCCAAGTACTCGATTTACTGGTTTTCGCACACGTTGTTTGGAGAGTGATGCTCCATCGCCCTTTTCACCAATCGCCTTCAAGCTTCTGCTATATACTCTTAAGACATAAAGGAAAATTTTCAACCGTCGGATTTTAAATAAGTATAAAGGTGTGGGCGTGGCTAAGCCTCAAACTTTGACCTGTCGCCACGCCACTCTTTTTTTCACAGCTCCCTATTGGATTCCTTTTACCCAATCAACAGCAATCTCTGGCAAATAGCAGCTGACAAGTTGAGGTCACTTGGTCTGCAGTACTGGCAGGTTTCGAAAAAAGGCAGGGCTTTGGGAGCATGGCGAAATTTGCCATCACGCCATGGCAATACGTTTGCCTCTCATTTCTTCAATTATCGTAACATCGCCACAAAATGTCTGGTGAGTGATCTGAGTCTGACCCCCAATAGAACTGGACAGCTGAAGTTTGTGGGCGTGGCCTATTTTCTGAAATAGCGCCCCCTAGGACCATTAAAACTGTCAGCCCCAAGCCAAGCTTTGACTGAGGATCACGAAATTTGGTACACTAATGTAGTGTCTCAGGACCTACAAAAAAGTCTCTTGGAGCCAAGTGCAAAGTCGAACAGGAGGTCGGCCATTTTGGTCCAAGTACTTGATTTAGTGGTTTTCGCACATGTTGTTTGGACCTTGATGCCCCGTCGCCCTTTTCACCGATCACCTTCAAACATCTGCTATGTGCTCTTAAGACAAAGGGGAAAAAATTCAACCGTCGGATTTTAAATAAGTATCAAGGTGTGGGCGTGGCTAAGCCTCAAACGTTGACCTTTCGCCATTACATTACTTGACTTAACTCCCATGTGCATGATCAGATCGTATATCAAACGTTGTCTGTGTGATCACTGACCACATCTGAAGACAATGATAATGTGGACAGCTGACATCACCTATGCCCCGCCCCCTGACTATTGGAAGTCTAGTTTTATGGTGAAATGCCCATATTTGTCCCCTCTAATTTAGTCAACATGACACTAAGGTCATGCACTGTCTTCATGATGTTGTAATGACCATTCAGATCTGCTAGCTTTTCAGAAAGGGAGGGGCTTTGATGCCATGGCGAATTCTGGCATGACGCCGTGACCTTACAATTCAATTTAATGGTGAGCTCAGAGGGGATGCTGAGTCAGGGTGAGGTGCGGACTAGGAGGCCATTTGCGGTTTCTGGTGTCGGGGTGGTTGACGTTTCTGTTCTGCCAGACGTGCCCTGGTGCCCCGGGCTGCCGGCCAGGCCGGAGCGGCGCGGAGCTGCGAGGGCCGAACGACGCTGCTTGCAGCTTTAATTAGGCCCGAGCAGCGAAGCGCTGCGAAGGCCTATTGTATCTGCTCCGTTTATTATTATTATTTTTTTTTTTTTCTTTCTTTTTTTTTCTTCCGCGTCTTTGGATGGCCTTTAGGGGGTCTTAGCATATCCAAAAAGTCACCAAATTCTGGCCCAACATAGAAAGTGCGTGAAATTTACGTATTTCACTGGCAACGTGAAAGTTGGTAAAAAAATGTTTCAACAGCGCCCCCTGGAAAATTAAAAATACCCCTCCGCTTTGACCTTTTTTCATAGTAGAGTGATGACATTTGGTACACTTGTAGAACTCAACAATACGCACAGAAAAGCCTCTTGCACGCATGGTCAATATCAAACAGGAAGTCGGCCATTTTGGACTAAAGTGGCCATTTTGACCCCGTTTTGGCCATTTCTAGGGTCTATATTTGGTTGAACAGTTTGGTCATTTTTCGCACGATCGTCTCAAAAATAGTGTGCGATCGAACAGAAGCGATGGACGATTAAAATGAGACAATAAAATTGACTTTTCGTAAATACTGAAGGGGCGGGACCAGGCCTCAAAGTTCGAGCACTCGCCAAAAAAATTCAAATTGCTATAGATTCATAAATGAAAGAATTACAGTTAAAGAAATGTTCTATGGACAATCGACGTCGCCGTCCGAAGACAAATGAATGGTCGATTGATGATGTCACATAAGCCCCGCCCCCTCAGGACTTAAAAGGTGAAGTTTTACTGGGAAATTTTCCAAAATTCGCCCTTTCAAATAATCATCCCAGATTTGTAGCAGGTAACTGAAGACACGTTAGGGTTGCTTGGCGTCACTTTATGGGAGTTTTCTGCAGAAGGCGGGGCTGTGGCGGTGCGGCGAAGTCAGGTGTACCGCTTAGGCCTTACGTTTGACTCCCATTTCGTCATTTCTAAAGATATCGCCACAACACTTCTTGGGAGTGATCCTAGTCCAGCCCCAAATAGAATCTGATGTGAACATCCGGTGGGCGTGGCCTATTTTCTGAAATAGCGCCCCCTAAGACCATTAAAACTGTCAGCCCCAAGCCATACTTTGGCTGAGGATTACGAAATTTGGTACACTAATGTGGTGTCTCAGGACCTACAAAAAAGTCTCTTGGAGCCAAGTGCAAAGTCGCACAGGAAGTCGGCCATTTTGGTCAAAGTACTTGATTTAGTGGTATTCGCACACGTTGTTTGGAGAGTGTTGCACCATCACCCTTTTCACCAATCACCTTCAAACATCTGCTATACACTCTTAAGACATAGATGAAAAAATTCAACCGTCGGATTTTATATAAGTATAAAGGTGTGGGCGTGGCTAAGCCTCAAACTTTGACCTGTCGCCACGCCACTCTTTTTTTCACAGCTCCCTATCGGACTCCTTTTAACCAATCACCAGCAATCACTGGCAAATAGCAGCAGACAAGTTGAGGTCACTTGGTCTATAGTACTGGCAGGTTTCGAATAAAGGCGGGGCTTTGGGAGCATGGCGAAATTCGCCATCACGCCATGGAAATACGTTTGTCTCTCATTTCTTCAATCATTGTGACATCGCCACACAATTTCTGATGAGTGATCCTACTCTGACCCCTAATAGAACTGCACAGCTGAAGTTTGTGGGCGTGGCCTATTTAATGAAATAGCGCCCCCTAGGACCATTAAAACTGTCAGCCCCAAGCCATGCTTTGACTGAGGATTACGAAATTTGATACACTAATGTGGGGTCTCAGGACCTACAAAAAAGTCTCTTGGAGCCAAGTGCAAAGTCGCGCAGGAAGTCGGCCATTTTGGTCCAAGTACTCGATTTAGTGGTATTCGCACACGTTGTTTGGAGAGTGTTGCACCATTGCCCTTTTCACCAATCGCCTTCAAACATCTGCTATATACTCTTAAGACATAGATGAAAAAATTCAACCGTCGGATTTTATATAAGTATAAAGGTGTGGGCGTGGCTAAGCCTCAAACTTTGAACTGTCGCCACGCCACTCTTTTTTTCACAGCTCCCTATTGGACTCCTTTTAACCAATCACCAGCAATCACTGGCAAATGGCAGCAGACAAGTTGAGGTCACTTGATCTGTAGTACTGGCAGGTTTTGAATAAAGGCGGGGCTTTGGGAGCATGGCGAAATTCGCCATCACGCCATGAAAATACGTTTGTCTCTCATTTCTTCAATCATTGTGACATCACAACAAAATGTCTGATGAGTGATCCTAGTCTGACCCCCAATAGAAATGGACAGCTGAAGTTTGTGGGCGTGGCCTATTTTCTTAAATAGCGCCCCCTAGGACCATTAAAACTGTCAGCCCCAAGCCATGCTTTGACTGAGGATTACGAAATTTGATACACTAATGTGGGGTCTCAGGACCTACAAAAAAGTCTCTTGGAGCCAAGTACAAAGTCGCACAGGAAGTCGGCCATTTTGGTCCAAGTACTCGATTTAGTGGTTTTCGCACACGTTGTTTGGAGAGTGTTGCACCATCGCCCTTTTCACCAATCGCCTTCAAACTTCTGCTATATACTCTTAAGACAAAGGGAGAAAAATTCAACCATCGGATTTTATATAAGTATAAAAGTGTGGGCGTGGCTAAGCCTCAAACTTTGACCTTTCGCCATTACATCACTTGACTTAACTCCCATGTGCATGATCAGATCTATATCAAACTGTGTCTGTGTGATCATTGACCACATCTCAAGACAATGACAATGTGGACAGCTGACATCACCTAAGCCCCGCCCCCTGACTACAGGAAGTCTATTTTTTATGGTGAAATGCCCATATTTGTCCCCTCTAATTTAGTCAACATGACACTAAGGTCATGCACTGTCTTCATGATGTTGTAATGACCATTCAGATCTGCTAGCTTTTCAGAAAGGGAGGGGCTTTGATGCCATGGCGATTTCTTACTCTGACCCCTAATAGACATGGACAGCTGAAGTTTGTGGGCGTGGCCTATTTTCTGAAATAGCGCCCCCCTAGGACCATTAAAACAATCAGCCCCAAGCCATGCTTTGACTGAGGATCACGAAATTTGGCACACTAATGTAGTGTCTCAGGACCTACAAAAAAGTCTCTTGGAGCCAAGTACAATGTCGCACAGGAGGTCGGCCATTTTTGTCCAAGTTCTCGATTTTGTGGTTTTCGCACACGTTATGAGGAGAATGATGTCTCGTCGTCCTTTCCACCGATCACCTTCAAACTCCTGCTATATACTCTTAAGACATAGAGGAAAAAATTCAACCGTTGGATTTTAAATAAGTATAAAGGTGTGGGCGTGGCTAAGCCTCAAACTTTGACCAGTCGCCTTTATGTTACTTGACTTAATAACTCCCATGTGCATGATCAGATCAATTTCAAATTTTGTCTGTGTGATCACTGACCCCATCTGAAGACAGTGACAATGTGGACAGCTTACATCACCTAAGCCCGCCCCCTGACTACAGGAAGTCTACTGTTTTATGGTGAAATGTCCATATTTGTCCCCTCTAATTTAGTCAAGATGACACTAAGGTCATGCACTGTCTTCATGATGTTGTAATGACCATTCAGATCTGATAGCTTTTCAGAAAGGGGGGGCTTTTATGCCATGGCGATTTCTGGCGTGACGCTGTGACCTTACGTTTGACTGTAACTTCCACAAACAGCCTTCGATATGCCCGAGACTGAACATCACATCACCAGTGTAGTAAAGATAGAGTATCTCCTAGTGGTGAGACGTGTAATGGTGGGCTCAGAGGGGATGCTGAGTCAGGGTGAGGTGTGGACGCGGAGGCCGTTCACGGTTTCTGGTGTCGGGGTGGTTGACTTTCTGTTCTGCCAGACGTGCCCTGGTGCCCCCGGCTGCCGGCCAGGATGGAGAAGCGCGGAGCTGGGTTTGGAGAGCGTCGCGGATGGAGCGGAGGGGTTGCGGAAGGAGGGCGAGCAGCTTCGCTGCGAGGGCCGAACGACGCTGCTTGCAGCTTTAATTAGGCCCGAGCAGTGAAGCTGCGAAGGCCTATTGTATCTGCTCCGTTTATTTATTTTTTTTTTTTCTTTCTTTCTTTCTTTTTTTTTCTTCCGCGTCTTTGGATGGCCTTTAGGGGGTCTTAGCATATCCAAAAAGTCACCAAATTCTGGCCCAATATAGAAAGTGCGTGAAATTTACGTATTTCACTGGCAACGTGAAAGTTGGTAAAAAAATGTTTCAACAGCGCCCCCTGGAAAATTAAAAATACCCCTCCGCTTTGACCTTTTTTCATAGTAGAGTGATGAAATTTGGTACACTTGTAGAACTCAACAATACGCACAGAAAAGCCTCTTGCACCCATGGTCAATATCAAACAGGAAGTCGGCCATTTTGAACTAAAGTGGCCATTTTGACCCCGTTTTGGCCATTTCTAGGGTCTATATTTGGTTTAACAGTTTGGTCATTTTTCGCAGGATCGTCTCAAAAATAGTGTGCGATCGAACAGAAGCGATGGACAATTAAAATGAGACAATAAAATTGACTTTTCGTAAATACTGAAGGGGCGGGACCAGGCCTCAAAGTTCGAGCACTCGCCAAAAAAATTCAAATTGCTATAGATTCATAAATGAAAGAATTACAGTTAAAGAAATGTTCTAAGGACAATCGTCGTCGCCCTCCGAAGACAAATGAATGGTCGATTGATGATGTCACATAAGCCCCGCCCCCTCAGGACTTAAAAGGTCAAGATTTACTGGGAAATTTTCCAAAATTCGCCCTTTCCAATAATCACCCAAAATTTGTAGCGGGTAACTGAAGACAAGTTGGGGTTGCTTGGTGTCACTTTATGGGAGTTTTCTCCAGAAGGCGGGGCTGTGGCGGCGCGGCGAAGTCAGGCGTACCGCTTAGGCCTTACGTTTGCCTCCCATTTCGTCATTTCTAGAGATATCGCCACAAAACCTCTTGGGAGTAATCCTAGTTCAGCCCCCCACAAAATGTGATGTGAACATCCGGTGGGCGTGGCCTATTTTCTGAAATAGCGCCCCCTAGGACCATTAAAACTGTCAGCCCCAAGTCATGCTTTGACTGAGGATTATGAAATTTGGCACACTAATGTGGTGTCTCAGGACCTACAAAAAAGTCTCTTGGAGCCAAGTGCAAAGTCGCACAGGAAGTCGGCCATTTTGGTCCAAGTACTCGATTTACTGGTTTTCGCACACGTTGTTTGGAGAGTGATGCTCCATCGCCCTTTTCACCAATCGCCTTCAAACTTCTGCTATAGACTCTTAAGACATAAAGGAAAAAATTCAACCGTCGGATTTTAAATAAGTATAAAGGTGTGGGCGTGGCTAAGCCTCAAACTTTGACCTGTCACCATGCCACTCTTTTTTTCACAGCTACCTATTGGACTCCTTTTACCCAATCGCCAGCAATCTCTGGCGAATAGCAGCTGACAAGTTGAGGTCACTTAGTCTCCAGTACTGGCAGGTTTTGAAAAAAGGCGGGGCTTTGGGAGCATGGCAAAATTCACCATCACGCCATGGCAATACGTTTGCCTCTCATTTCTTCAATTATCGTGCCATCACCACAAAATGTCTGGTGAGTGATCCTAGTCTGACCCCCAATAGATTTGGACAGCTGTAGTTTGTGGGCGTGGCCTATTTTCTGAAATGGCGCCCTCTAGGACCATTAAAACTGTCAGCCCCTAGCCATGCTTTGACTGAGGAGTATGAAATCTGGTACACTAATGTGGTGTCTCCGGTCCTACAAAAAAGTCTCTTGGAGCCAAGTGCAAAGTCGCACAGGAAGTCGGCCATTTTGGTCCAAGTAGTCGATTTAGTGGTTTTCGCACACGTTGTTTGGAGAGTGTTACACCATTGCCCTTTTCACCAATCACCTTCAAACTTCTGCTATAGACTCTTAAGACAAAGGGGAAAAAATTCAACCTACGGATTTTAAATAAGTATAAAGGTGTGGGCGTGGCTAAGCCTCAAACTTTGACCTGTCGCCACGCCACTCTTTTTTTCACAGCTCCCTATTGGACTCCTTTTAACCAATCACCAGCAATCACTGGCAAATAGCAGCAGACAAGTTGAGGTCACTTGGTCTATAGTACTGGCAGGTTTCGAATAAAGGCGGGGCTTTGGGAGCATGGCGAAATTCGCCATCACGCCATGGAAATACGTTTGTCTCTCATTTCTTCAATCATTGTGACATCGCCACACAATTTCTGATGAGTGATCCTACTCTGACCCCTAATAGAATTGGACAGCTGAAGTTTGTGGGCGTGGCCTATTTTCTGAAATAGCGCCCCCTAGGACCATTAAAACTGTCAGCCCCAAGCGTGCTTTGACTGAGGATCACGAAATTTGGCACACTAATGTAGTGTCTCAGGACCTACAAAAAAGTCTCTTGGAGCCAAGCGCAATGTCGCACAGGAAGTCGGCCATTTTGGTCCAAGTACTCGATTTAGTGGTTTTCGCACACGTTATTAGGAGAATGATGTCTCGTCGCCCTTTCCACCGATCACCTTCAAACTCTTGCTATATACTCTTAAGACATAGAGGAAAAGATTCAACCGTCGGATTTTAAATAAGTATAAAGGTGTGGGCGTGGCTAAGCCTCAAACTTTGACCAGTCGCCATTACGTTACTTGACTCAATAACTCCCTTGTTCATGATCAGATCAATTTCAAACTTTGTCCGTGTGATCACTGACCACATCTGAAGACAGTGACAATGTAGACAGCTGGCATCACCTAAGCCCCGCCCCCTGACTACAGGAAGTCTTCTGTTTTACGGTGAAATCCCCATATTTGTCCCCTCTAATTTAGTCAACATGACACTAAGGTCATGCACTGTCTTCATGATGTTGTAATGACTATTCAGATCTGATAGCTTTTCAGAAAGGGAGGAGCTTTGATGCCATGGCGATTTCTGGCGTGACGCTGTGACCTTACGTTTGACTGTAACTTCCACAAACAGCCTCCGATTTGCCAGAGACTGAACATCACATCACCAGTGTGGTAAAGATAGAGTATCTCCTAGTGGTGAGACGTGTAATGCTGGGCTCAGAGGGGATGCTGAATCAGGGTGAGGTGTGGACGAGGAGGCCGTTCACGGTTTCTGGTGTCGGGGTGGTTGACTTTCTGTTCCGCCAGACGTGCCCTGGTGCCCCCGGCTGCCGGCCAGGATGGACAAGCGCGGAGCTGGGTTTGGAGAGCGTCGGGGATGGAGCGGAGGGGGTGCGGAAGGAGGGCGAGCAGCTTCGCTGCGAGGGCCGAACGACGCTGCTTGCAGCTTTAATTAGGCCCGAGCAGCGAAAGCGCTGCGAAGGCCTCTTGTTTTTGCTCTGTTTATTATTTTTTATTATTCCGTGTCCGCTTTGAACGGCTTTTTGGAGACCTTAACATACCCCAAAACTCACAATATTTTGCACACTTGTCAGGCCTGGTGAAAAATTTGATATTTTAAAGGTCCCAAAAAAATCGCAAAGAAAATGGCTGAACAGCGCCCCCTAGAAAGTGAAAAAAACCCCTCTCCATAAAGCTTAGTTTATCGTACAGTTATGAAATTTGGTACACTTGTAGTACTCAACAGTCCGCACAGAAAAGTCTCTTGCAAGCATGGTCAATATCAAACAGGAAGTCGGCCATTTTGGGTTGAAATGGCGATTTTTTGCCGTTTTTGCCGTTTTTAGGGTCCGTTTCTGATTGGATTGCTCGATCATTTTTCGCACGATCAACTCAAAAATTGTGTAAAATTGCTCAGAAGGGATGGGCGAACAAAATGAGACAAGGATTCTGACTTTTCGTATATGTTGAAGCGGCGGGGCAAGGCCTCGAAGTTTGACTACTCGCCAAAAAAATTTAAATTGCTATAACTTCATAACTGAATGGAGTAGAGTTACCAAACTTTCTGTGGTCATTTGTCATCCACCCACAAAGTAAGTTGAATAGTCGGATGATGACATCACACAAGCCCCGCCCCCTCAGGACCAAAAAGGTCAAGTTTTACTGTGAAAGGTCCCAAATGGCCCCATTTCACTCATTCACCACAAATTTGTAGCTGGTAACTCAAGACAAGTGGGGGTTGCTTTGTGTCACTTCATGGGAGTTTTCGGCAGAGGGCGGGGCTGTGGCGGCGCGGCAAATTCAGGCGTACTGCCGTGGCCTTACGTTTGCCTCCCATTTCGTCACTTCTAAAGATATTGCCACGAAACTTCTTGTGAGTGATCCTAGTCCTCCCCCACAAAATATCTGATGTGAACATCCGGTGGGCGTGGCCTATTTTCTGAAATAGCGCCCCCTAGGACCATTAAAACTGTCAGCCCCAAGCCATGCTTTGACTGAGGATTACGAAATTTGGTACACTAATGCGGTGTCTCAGGACCTACAAAAAAGTCTCTTGGAGCCAAGTGCAAAGTCGCACAGGAAGTCGGCCATTTTGGTCCAAGTACGCGATTTAGTGGTTTTCGCACACGTTGTTTGGAGAGTGATGCTCCGTCGCCCTTTTCACCAATCTCCTTCAAACTTCTGCTTTATACTCTTAAGACCAAGGGGAAAAAATTCAACCGTCGGATTTTTCAAAAGTTGAAAGTTGTGGGCGTGGCTAAGCCTCAAACTTTGACCTTTTGCCATGCCACTCTTTTTTTCACAGCTCCCTATTGGACTCCTTTTACCCAATCACCAGGATTCTCTGGCAAATAGCAGCAGACAACTTGAGGTTACTTGGTCTCCAGTACTGGCAGGTTTCGAAAAAAGGCGGGGCTTTGGGAGCATGGCGAAAATCGCCCTCACGCCATGGAAATACGTTTGCCTCTCATTTCTTCAGTTATCGAGATATCACCTCGACATTTGTTGTGAGTGATCCTAGTCTGACCTGCAATAGAAATGGAGAGCTAAAATTTGTGGGCGTGGCCTATTTTCGGAAATGGCGCCCCCTAGGACCATTAAAACTGTCAGCCCCTAGCCATGCTTTGACTGAGGATTACGAAATTTGGTACACTAATGTGGTGTCTCCGGACCGACGAAAAAGTCTCTTGGAGCCAAGTGCAAAGTCGCACAGGAAGTCGGCCATTTTGGTCCAAGTACGCGATTTAGTTGTTTTGGCACACGTTGTTTGGAGAGTGATGCTCCGTTGCCCTTTTCACCAATCGCCTTCAAACTTCTGCTATTTACTCTTAAGACATAGGAGAAAAAATTCAACCGTCGGAATTTTTAAAAGTTGAAAGGTGTGGGCGTGGCTAAGTCTCAAACTTTGACCTTTCGCCATTACTTTACTTGACTTAATAACTCCCATGTGCATGATCAGATCTTTTTCGAACTTTGTCTGTGTGATCATAGACCATATCTTTAAACAATGACAATGTGGACAGCTGACATCACCTAAGCCCCGCCCCCTGAATACAGGAAGTCTATTGTTTTATGCTGAAATGCCCATATTTGTCCCCTCTAATTTAGTCAACGTGACACTAAGGTCATGCACGGTCTTCATGATGCTGTAATGACCATTCAGATCTGATAGCTTTCCAGATAGGGAGGGGCTTTGATGCCATGGCGAATTCTGGCGTAACGCCGTAACCTTACAATTCAATTTAATGGTGAGCTCAGAGGGGATGCTGAGTCAGGGTGAGGTGCGGACTAGGAGGCCATTTGCGGTTTCTGGTGTCGGGGGTGTTGACGTTTCTGTTCTGCCAGACGTGCCCTGGTGCCCCGGGCTGCTGGCCAGGCCGGAGCGGTGCGGAGCTGCGAGGGCCGAACGACGCTGCTTGCAGCTTTAATTATTATTATTTATTATTCCGTGCGCGAAATGAATGGCTTTTTGGGGACCTTAACATACCCCAAAACTCACAATATTTTGCACACTTGTCAGGCCTGGTGAAAAATTTGATATTTTAAAGGTCCCAAAGAAATCGCAAAGAAAATGGCTGAACAGCGCCCCCTACAAAGTGAAAAAAAAAACCCTCTCCATAAAGCTTAGTTTATCGTACAGTTATGAAATTTGGTACACTTGTAGTACTCAACAGTCCGCACAGAAAAGTCTCTTGCAAGCATGGTCAATATCAAACAGGAAGTCGGCCATTTTGGGTTGAAATGGCGATTTTTGGCCGTTTTTGCCGTTTTTAGGGTCAGTTTCTGATTGGATTGCTCGATCATTTTTCGCACGATCGTCTCAAAAAAGGTATAAAATTGCTCAGAAGAAATGGACGAACAAAATGAGACAAGGATTCTGAGTTTTCGTATATGTTGAAGGGGCGGGGCCAGGCCTCGAAGTTTGACTACTCGCCAAAAAAATTAAAACTGCTATAACTTCATAATTGAATGGAATAGAGTTACCAAACTTTCTGTGGTCATTCGTCATTCACCCACAAAGTAAAATGAATGGTCGGATGATGACATCACACAAGCCCCGCCCCCTCAGGACCAAGAAGGTCAAGTTTTACTATGAAAGGTCCCAAATGGCCCCATTTCACTCAATCCCCACAAATTTGTAGCTGTTAACTCAAGACAAGTGGGGGTTGCTTGGCGTCACTTTATGGGAGTTTTCGACAGAGGGCGGGGCTGTGGCGGCGCGGCGAAGTCAGGCGTACCGCCGTGGCATTACGTTTGCCTCCCATTTCGTCATTTCTAAAAATATCGTCACGAAACTTCTTGTGAGTGATCCTAGTCCGGCCCCCCAAAAGATCTGATGTGAACATCCGGTGGGCGTGGCCTATTTTCTGAAATAGCGCCCCCTAGGACCATTAAAACTGTCAGCCCCAAGCCATGCTTTGACTGAGGATTACGAAATTTGGTACACTAATGTGGTGTCTCAAGACCTACAAAAAAGTCTCTTGGACCAAAGTGCAAAGTCGTACAGGAAGTCGGCCATTTTGGTCCAAGTACGCGATTTAGTGGTTTTCGCACACGTTGTTTGGAGAGTGATGCTCCGTCGCCCTTTTCACCAATCTCCTTCAAACTTCGGCTATATACTACTAAGACATAGAGGAAAAAATTCAACCGTCGGATTTTTCAAAAGTTGAAAGATGTGGGCGTGGCTAAGCCTCAAACTTTGACCTTTCGCCATGCCACTCTTTTTTTCACAGCTCCCTATTGGACTCCTTTTACCCAATCACCAGGATTCTCTGGCAAATAGCAGTAGACAACTTGAGGTTACTTGGTCTCCAGTACTGGCAGGTTTTGAAAAAAGGCGGGGCTTTGGGAGCATGGCGAAAATCGCCATCATGCCATGGAAATACGTTTGCCTCTCATTTCTTCAGTTATCGTGATATCGCTACGAAACTTCTGGAGAGTGATCCTAGTCCGACCCCCAAGAGAAATAGACAGCTGAAGTTTGTGGGCGTGGCCTATTCTCTTAAATAGCGCCCCCTAGGACCATTTAAACTAATAGCCCCAAGCCATGCTTTGACTGAGGATTATTAAATTTGGTACACTAATGTGGTGTCTCAGGACCTACAAAAAAGTCTCTTGGACCCAAGCACAAAGTCGCACAGGAAGTTGGCCATTTTGGTCCAAGTACGAGATTTAGTGGTTTTCGCACACGTTGTTTGGAGAGTGATGCTCCGTCGCCCTTTTCACCAATCGCCTTCAAACTTCTGCTATATTCTCTTAAGACATAGCGGAAAAAATTTAACCGTCGGATTTTTCAAAAGTTGAAAGGTGTGGGCGTGGCTAAGCCTCAAACTTTGACCTGTCGCCACGCCACTCTTTTTTTCACAGCTCCCTACTGGACTCCTTTTACCCAATCACCAGGATTCTGTGGCAAACAGCAGTAGACAAGTTGAGGTTACTTGGTCTCCAGTACTGGCAGGTTTCGAAAAAATGCGGGGCTTTGGGACCATGGCGAAAATCGCCATCACGCCATAGAAATACGTTTGCCTCTCATTTCTTCAGTTATTGTGATAGCGCTACGAAACTTCTTGTAAGTGATCCTAGCCTGAGCCCCAAGAGATATCCATAGCTGAAATTTGTGGGCGTGGCCTATTTTCTTAAATAGCGCCCCCTAGGACCATTTAAACTAATAGCCCCAAGCCATGCTTTGACTGAGGATTACGAAATTTGGTACACTAATGTGGGGTCTCAGGACCTACAAAAAAGTCTCTTGGAGCCAAGCGTAAAGTCGCACAGGAAGTCGGCCATTTTGGTCCAAGTACTCGATTTAGTGGTTTTCGCACACGTTGTTTGGAGAGTGATGCTCCATCGCCCTTTTCACCAATCACCTTCAAATTTCTGCTATATACTCTTAAGACATAGAGGAAAAAATTCAACCATCGGATTTTAAATAAGTATAAAGGTGTGGGCGTGGCTAAGCCTCAAACTTTGACCTTTCGCCATTACATTACTTGACTTATTAACTCCCATGTGCACGATCAGATCTATATCAAACTTTGTATGTGTGATCACTGACCACATCTCAAGGCAACGTCATTGTGGACAGCTGACATCACCTAAGCCGCGCCCCCTGAACACAGGAAGTCTATTGTTTTATGGTGAAATGCCCATATTTGTCCCCTCTAATTTAGTCAACATGACACTAAGGTCATGCACTGTCTTCATGATGTTGTAATGACCATTCAGATCTGATAGCTTTCCAGATAGGCAGGGGCTTTGATGCCATGACGAGTTCTGGCATGACGCCGTGACCTTACAATTCAATTTAATGGTGAGTTCAGAGGGGATGCTGAGTCAGGGTGAGGTGCGGACTAGGAGGCCATTTGAGGTTTCTGGTGTCGGGGTGGTTGACGTTTCTGTTCTGCCAGACGTGCCCTGGTGCCCCGGGCTGCCGGCCAGGCCGGAGCGGCGCGGAGCTGCGAGGGCCGAACGACGCTGCTTGCAGCTTTAATTAGGCCCGAGCAGCGAAAGCGCTGCGAAGGCCTCTTGTTTTTGCTCTGTTTATTATTATTTATTATTCCGGTGCCCCTTTGAACGGCTTTTTGGGGACCTTAACATACCCCAAAACTCACAATATTTTGCAAACTTGTCAGGCCTGGTGAAAAATTTGATATTTTAAAGGTCCCAAAAAAATCGCAAAGAAAATGGCTGAACAGCGCCCCCTAGAAAGTGAAAAAAAACCCTCTCCATAAAGCTTAGTTTATCGTACAGTTATGAAATTTGGTACACTTGTAGTACTCAACAGTCCGCACAGAAAAGTCTCTTGCAAGCATGGTCAATATCAAACAGGAAGTCGGCCATTTTGGGTTGAAATGGCGATTTTTAGCCGTTTTTGCCGTTTTTAGGGTCCGTTTCTGATTGGATTGCTCGATCATTTTTCGCACGATCGTCTCAAAAATTGTGTAAAATTGCTCAGAAGGGATGGGCGAACAAAATGAGATGAGGATTCTGAGTTTTCGTATATGTTGAAGGGGCGGGGCCAGGCCTCAAAGTTTGACTACTCGCCAAAAATATTTAAATTGCTATAACTTCAAAACTGAAAGGAATAGAGTTACCAAACTTTCTGTGGTCATTCGTCATCCACCCACAAAGTAAACTGAATGGTCGGATTATGATATCACACAAGCCCCGCCCCCTCAGGACCAAAAAGATCAAGTTTTACTGTGAAAGGTCCCAAATTGCCCCATTTCACTTAATCATCACGAATTTGTAGCTGGTAACTCAAGACAAGTGGGAGTTGCTTTGCGTCACTTTATGGGAGTTTTCGGCAGAGGGCGGGGCTTTGGCGGCGCAGCGAATTCAGGCGTACCGACGTGGCCTTACGTTTGCCTCCCATTTCGTCATTTCTAGAGATATCGTCACGAAACTTCTTGTGAGTGATCCTAGTCCGGCCCCTCAAAAGATCTGATGTCAATATCCAGTGGGCGTGGCCTATTTTCTGAAATAGCGCCCCCTAGGACCATTAAAACTGTCAGCCCCAAGCCATGCTTTGACTGAGGATTACGAAATTTGGTACACTAATGTGGTGTCTCAGGACCTACAAAAAAGTCTCTTGGAGCCAAGTGCAAAGTCGCACAGGAAGTCGGCCATTTTGGTCCAAGTGCGCAATTTAGTGGTTTTCGCACACGTTGTTAGGAGAGTGATGCTCCGTCGCCCTTTTCACCAATCGCCTTCAAACTTCTGCTATATACTCTTAAGACATAGAGGAAAAAATTCAACCGTCGGATTTTAAATAAGTATAAAGGTGTGGGCGTGGCTAAGCCTCAAACTTTGACCTTTCTCCAGGCCACTCTTTTTTTCACAGCTCCCTATTGGACTCCTTTTACCCAATCACCAGGAATCTCTGGTAAATATCAGCAGACACGTTGAGGTCACTTGGTCTCCAGTACTGGAAGGTTTTGAAAAAATGCGGGGCTTTGGGAGCATGGCGAAATTCGCCATCACGCCATGGAAATACGTTTGCCTCTCATTTCTTCATTTATCGTGATATCACCTCGAAATTTGTTGCGAGTGATCCTAGTCTGACCCCCAATAGACATGGTCAGCTTAAGTTTGTGGGCGTGGCCTATTTTCTGAATTAGCGCCCCCTAGGACCATTAAAACTGTCAGCCCCAAGCCATGCTTTGACTGAGGATTACGAAATTTGGTACACCAATGTGGTGTCTCAGGACCTACAAAAAAGTCTCTTGGAGCCAAGTGCAAAGTTGCATAGGAAGTCGGCCATTTTGGTCCAAGTACTCGATTTAGTGGTTTTCG
Source organism: Nothobranchius furzeri (assembly GCF_043380555.1). Lineage (NCBI taxonomy): Eukaryota > Metazoa > Chordata > Actinopteri > Cyprinodontiformes > Nothobranchiidae > Nothobranchius > Nothobranchius furzeri. The sequence goes on from NC_091749.1 coordinate 54,836,512, forward strand.
CACACGTTGTTTGGAGAGTGATGCTCCGTCGACCTTTTCACCAATCGCCTTGTAACTTCTGCTAGATACTCTTAAGATATAGTGGAATAAATTCAACCGTCGGATTTTAAATAAGTATAAAGGTGTGGGCGTGGCTAAGCCTCAAACTTTGACCTTTCGCCATTACATTACTTGACTTAATAACTCCCATGTGCACAATCAGATCTATATCAAACTTTGTCTGTGTGATCACTGACCACATCTTAAGGCAACGTCATTATGGACAGCTGACATCACCTAAGCCCCGCCCCCTGACAACAGGAAGTCTATTGTTTTATGGTGAAATGCCCATATTTGTCCCCTCTAATTTAGTCAACATGACACTGAGGTCATGCACTGTCTTCATGATGTTGTAATGACCATTCAGATCTGATAGCTTTCCAGATAGGGAGGGGCTTTGATGCCATGGTGAATTCTGGCATGACGTCGTGACCTTACAATTCAATTTAATGGTGAGCTCAGAGGGGATGCTGAGTCAGGGTGAGGTGCGGACTAGGAGGCCATTTGCGGTTTCTGGTGTCGGGGTGGGTGACGTTTCTGTTCTGCCAGACGTGCCCTGGTGCCCCGGGCTGCCGGCCAGGCCGGAGCGGCGCGGAGCTGCGAGGGCCGAACGACGCTGCTTGCAGCTTTAATTAGGCCCGAGCAGCGAAAGCGCTGCGAAGGCCTCTTGTTTTTGCTCTGATTATTATTATTTTTTGTTATTCCGTGCCCCCTTTGAACAGCTTTTTGGGGACCTTAACATACCCCAAAACTCACAATATTTTGCACACTTGTCAGGCCTGGTGAAAAATTTGATATTTTAAAGGTCCCAAAAAAATCGCAAAGAAAATGGCTGAACAGCGCCCCCTACAAAGTGAAAAAAAACCCTCTCCATAAAGCTTAGTTTATCGTACAGTTATGAAATTTGGTACACTTGTAGTACTCAACAGTCCGCACAGAAAAGTCTCTTGCAACCATGGTCAATATCAAACAGGAAGTCGGCCATTTTGGGTTGAAATGGCAATTTTTTGCCGTTTTTGCCGTTTTTAGGGTCCGTCTCTGATTGGATTGCTCGATCATTTTTCGCACGATCGTCTCAAAAATTGTGTAAAATTGCTCAGAAGGGATGGGCGAACAAAATGAGATAAGGATTCTGAGTTTTCGTATATGTTGAAGGGGCGGAGCCAGGCCTCAAAGTTTGACTACTCGCCAAAAAAATTTAAATTGCTATAACTTCATAATTGAATGGAATAGAGTTACCAAACTTTCTGTGGTCATTTGTCATCGACCCACAAAGTAAATTGAATGGTCGGTTGATGACATCACACAAGCCCCGCCCCCTCAGGACCAAAAAGGTCAAGTTTTACTGTGAAAGATCCCAAATTGCCCCATTTCACTTAATCACCACAAATTTGGAGCTGGTAATTCAAGGCAAGTGGGGGTTGCTTGGCGTCACTTTATGGGAGTTTTCGGCAGAGGGCGGGGCTGTGGCGGCGCGGCGAAGTAAGGCGTACCGCCGTGGCCTTACGTTTGCCTCCCATTTCTTTATTTCTAAAGATGTCGTCACGAAACTTCTTGTGAGTGATCCTAGTCTGGCCCCCCAAAAAATCTGACGTGAACATCCGGTGGGCGTGGCCAATTTTCTGAAATAGCGCCCCCTAGGACCATTAAAACTGTCAGCCCCAAGCCATGCTTTGACTGAGGATTACGAAATTTGGTACACTAATGTGGTGTCTCAGGACCTACAAAAAAGTCTCTTGGAGCCAAGTGCAAAGTCGCACAGGAAGTCGGCCATTTTGGTCCAAGTGCGCGATTTAGTGGTTTTCACACACGTTGTTTGGAGAGTGATACTCCGTCGCCCTTTTCACCAATCACTTTCAAACTTCTGCTATATAGTCTTAAGACATAGAGGAAAAAATTCAACCGTCGGATTTTAAATAAGTATAAAGGTGTGGGCGTGGCTAAGCCTCAAACTTTGACCTTTCGCCACGCCACTCTTTTTTTCACAGCTCCTTATTGGACTCCTTTTACCCAATCACCAGGAATCTCTGGTAAATAGCAGCAGGCAAGTTGAGGTCACTTGGTCTCCAGTACTGGAAGGTTTTGAAAAAAGGCGGGGCTTTGGGAGCATGGCGAAATTCGCCATCACGCCATGGATATACGTTTGCCTCTCATTTCTTCATTTATCGTGATATCACCTCGACCATTGTTGTGAGTGATCCTAGTCTGACCCCCAATAGAAAAGGTCAGCTTAAGTTTGTGGGCGTGGCCTATTTTCTGTATTAGCGCCCCCTAGGACCATTAAAACTGTCAGCCCCAAGCCATGCTTTGACTGAGGATTACGAAATTTGGTACAATAATGTGGTGTCTCAGGACCTACAAAAAAGTCTCTTGGAGCCAAGTGCAAAGTCGCACAGGAAGTCGGCCATTTTGGTCCAAGTGCGCGATTTAGTGGTTTTCACACACGTTGTTTGGAGAGTGATGCTCCGTCGCCCTTTTCACCAATCGCCTTCGAGCTTCTGCTATATACTCTTAAGACATAGAGGAAAAAATTCAACCGTCGGATTTTAAATAAGTATAAAGGTGTGGGTGTGGCTAAGCCTCAAACTTTGACCTTTCGCCACGCCACTCTTTTTTTCACAGCTCCCTATTGGACTCCTTTTACCCAATCACCTGGAATCTCTGGTAAATAGCAGCTGACAAGTTGAGGTCACTTGGTCTACAGTACTGGCAGGTTTTGAAAAAAGGCGAGGCTTTGGGAGCATGGCGAAATTCGCCATCACGTCATGGCAATACGTTTGCCTCTCATTTCTTCAATTATCGTGACATCGCCACAAAATGTCTGGTGAGTGATCCTAGTCTAACCCCCAATAGAAATGGGCATCTGAGATTTGTGGGCGTGGCCTATATTCTGAAATAGCGCCCCCTAGGACCATTAAAACTGTCAGCCCAAAGACAAGGTTTGACTGAGGATTACGAAAATTGGTACACTCATGTAGGGTCTCTGGCCCTACAAAAAAGTCTCTTGGAGCCAAGCGCAATTTCGCACAGGAGGTCGGCCATTTTGGTCCAAGTACTCGATTTAGTGGTTTTCGCACACGTTGTTTGGACATTGATGGCCCGTTGCCCTTTACACCGATCACCTTCAAACTTATGCTATGTACTTTTAAGTCAAAGGGGAAAAAATTCAACCGTCGGATTTTAAATAAGTATAAAGGTGTGGGCGTGGCTAAGCCTCAAACTTTGACCTTTCGCCATGACATTACTTGACTTAATAACTCCCATGTGCATGATCAGATCTAATTCAAACTTTGTCTGTGTGATCACTGACCACATCTCAAGATAACGACAATGTGGACAGCTGACATCACCTAAGCCCCGCCCCCTGACAACAGGAAGTCTATTGTTTTATGGTGAAATGCCTATATTTGTCCCCTCTAATTTAATGAAAATGACACTCAGGTCATACAGTGTCTTCATGATGTTTTAAAGACCATTCAGATCTGATAGCTTTCCAGAAAGGGAGGGGCTTTGATGCCATGGTGAATGCTGGCGTGACGCCATGACCTTACATTTGACTGTAACTTCCACAAACGGCCTCCGATTTGCCCGAAACTGAATATGGCAATGAACAATCATGCCCTTTAGCCAATGAGGCACAAACGGTTGGTGAATGTTATATAATGTCACCAAAGCTGACCTCAATGGGACTTTTCTGTAGTTGGTCACAGCGCCACCTAGATAACGTTATCCTTCGATAACTTTAAAAAACATGGTCAGAATAGCATTAAAGTTGGTCACTGTCATCACACCACCAGTGTGGTAAAGATAGAGGATTCCCTAGTGGTGAGACATAAAATATAATGGTGGGCTCAAAGGGGATGCTGAGTCAGGGTGAGTTGCGGACAAGGTGGCCGTTAGCAGTTTCTGGTGTTGGGGTGGTCGACGTTTGTGTTCTGCGGACGTGCCCTGGTGCCCCGGGCTGCCGGCCAGGCCGGAGCGGCGCGGAGCTGCGAGGGCCGAACGACGCTGCTTGCAGCTTTAATTATTTTTTGTTATTCCGTGCCCCCTTTGAACAGCTTTTTGGGGACCTTAACATACCCCAAAACTCACAATATTTTGCACACTTGTCAGGCCTGGTGAAAAATTTGATATTTTAAAGGTCCCAAAAAAATCGCAAAGAAAATGGCTGAACAGCGCCCCCTACAAAGTGAAAAAAAAACCCTCTCCATAAAGCTTAGTTTATCGTACAGTTATGAAATTTGGTACACTTGTAGTACTCAACAGTCCGCACAGAAAAGTCTCTTGCAACCATGGTCAATATCAAACAGGAAGTCGGCCATTTTGGGTTGAAATGGCGATTTTTTGCCGTTTTTGCCGTTTTTAGGGTCCGTTTCTGATTGGATTGCTCGATCATTTTTCGCACGATCGTCTCAAAAATTGTGTAAAATTGCTCAGAAGGGATGGGCGAACAAAATGAGATAAGGATTCTGAGTTTTCGTATATGTTGAAGGGGCGGAGCCAGGCCTCGAAGTTTGACTACTCGCCAAAAATATTTAAATTGCTATAACTTCATAACTGAATGGAATAGAGTTACCAATCTTTCTGTGGTCATTCGTCATCCACCCACAAAGTAAATTGAATGGTCGGATGATGACATCACACAAGCCCCGCCCCCTCAGGACCAAAAAGATCAAGTTTTACTGTGAAAGGTCCCAAATTGCCCCATTTCACTTAATCACCACAAATTTGTAGCTGGTAACTCAAGACAAGTGGGGGTTGCTTGGCGTCACTTTATGGGAGTTTTCGGCAGAGGGCGGGGCTGTGGCGGCGCGGCGAATTCAGGCGTACCGCCTTGGCCTTACGTTTGCCTCCCATTTCGTCATTTCCAAAGATATCGTCACGAAACTTCTTGTGAGTGATCCTAGTCCGGCCCCCCAAAAGATCTGATGTGAACATCTGGTGGGCGTGGCCTATTTTCTGAAATAGCGCCCCCTAGGACCATTAAAACTGTCAGCCCCAAGCCATGCTTTGACTGAGGATTACGAAAATTGGTACACTAATGTGGTGTCTCAGGACCTACAAAAAAGTCTCTTGGAGCCAAGTGCAAAGTCGCACAGGAAGTCGGCCATTTTGGTCCAAGTGCGCGATTTAGTGGTTTTCACACACGTTGTTTGGAGAGTGATACTCCGTCGCCCTTTTCACCAATCACTTTCAAACTTCTGCTACATAGTCTTAAGACATAGAGGAAAAAATTCAACCGTCGGATTTTAAATAAGTATAAAGGTGTGGGCGTGGCTAAGCCTCAAACTTTGACCTTTCGCCACGCCACTCTTTTTTTCACAGCTCCTTATTGGACTCCTTTTACCCAATCACCAGGAATCTCTGGTAAAAGGCAGCAGACAAGTTGAGGTCACTTGGTCTCCAGTACTGGAAGGTTTTGAAAAAAGGCGGGGCTTTGGGAGCATGGCGAAATTCACCATCACGCCATGGAAATACGTTTGCCTCTCATTTCTTCAATTATCGTGACATCGCCACAAAATGTCTGGTGAGTGATCCTAGTCTGACCCCCAATAGAAATGGGCATCTGAGATTTGTGGGCGTGGCCTATATTCTGAAATAGCGCCCCCTAGGACCATTAAAACTGTCAGCCCCAAGACAAGGTTTGACTGAGGATTACGAAAATTGGTACACTCATGTAGGGTCTCTGGCCCTACAAAAAAGTCTCTTGGAGCCAAGCGCAATTTCGCACAGGAGGTCGGCCATTTTGGTCCAAGTACTCGATTTAGTGGTTTTCGCACACGTTGTTTGGACATTGATGGCCCGTTGCCCTTTACACCGATCACCTTCAAACTTATGCTATGTACTTTTAAGTCAAAGGGGAAAAAATTCAACCGTCGGATTTTAAATAAGTATAAAGGTGTGGGCGTGGCTAAGCCTCAAACTTTGACCTTTCGCCATGACATTACTTGACTTAATAACTCCCATGTGCATGATCAGATCTAATTCAAACTTTGTCTGTGTGATCACTGACCACATCTCAAGACAAAGACAATGTGGACAGCTGACATCACCTAAGCCCCGCCCCCTGACAACAGGAAGTCTATTGTTTTATGGTGAAATGCCCATATTTGTCCCCTCTAATTTAATGAAAATGACACTCAGGTCATACAGTGTCTTCATGATGTTTTAAAGACCATTCAGATCTGATAGCTTTCCAGAAAGGGAGGGGCTTTGATGTCATGGTGAATGCTGGCGTGACGCCATGACCTTACATTTGACTGTAACTTCCACAAACGGCCTCCGATTTGCCCGAAACTGAATATGGCAATGAACAATCATGCCCTTTAGCCAATGAGGCACAAACGGTTGGTGAATGTTATATAATGTCACCAAAGCTGACCTCAATGGGACTTTTCTGTAGTTGGTCACAGCGCCACCTAGATAACGTTATCCTTCGATAACTTTAAAAAACATGGTCAGAATAGCATTAAAGTTGGTCACTGTCATCACACCACCAGTGTGGTAAAGATAGAGGATTCCCTAGTGGTGAGACATAAAATATAATGGTGGGCTCAAAGGGGATGCTGAGTCAGGGTGAGTTGCGGACAAGGTGGCCGTTAGCAGTTTCTGGTGTTGGGGTGGTCGACGTTTGTGTTCTGCGGACGTGCCCTGGTGCCCCGGGCTGCCGGCCAGGCCGGAGCGGCGCGGAGCTGCGAGGGCCGAACGACGCTGCTTGCAGCTTTAATTAGGCCCGAGCAGTGAAGCTGCGAAGGCCTATTGTATCTGCTCCGTTTATTATTATTTTTTTTTTTCTTTCTTTCTTTCTTTTTTTTTCTTCCGCGTCTTTGGATGGCCTTTAGGGGGTCTTAGCATATCCAAAAACTCACCAAATTCTGGCCCAATATAGAAAGTGCGTGAAATTTACGTATTTCACTGGCAACGTGAAAGTCGGTTAAAACATGTTTCAACAGCGCCCCCTGGAAAATTAAAAATACCCCTCCGCTTTGACCTTTTTTCATTGTAGAGCGATGAAATTTGGTACACTTGTAGATCTCAACAATACGCACAGAAAAGCCTCTTGCACCCATGGTCAATATCAAACAGGAAGTCGGCCATTTTGGACTAAAGTGGCCATTTTGACCCCGTTTTGACCATTTCTAGGGTCTATATTTGGTTGAACAGTTTGGTCATTTTTCGCACGATCGTCTCAAAAATAGTGTGCGATCGAACAGAAGCGATGGACGAATCAAATGAGACAATAAAATTGACTTTTCGTAAATACTGAAGGGGTGGGACCAGGCCTCAAAGTTCGAGCACTCGCCAAAAAAATTCAAATTGCTATAATTTCATAAATGAAAGAATTACAGTTAAAGAAATGTTCTATGTACAATCGTCATCACCCTCCGAAGACAAATGAATGGTCTATTGATGATGTCACATAAGCCCCGCCCCCTCAGGACTTAAAAGGTCAAGTTTTACTGGGAAATTTTCCAAAATTCGCCCTTTCAAATAATCACCCCAAATTTGTAGCAGGTAACTTAAGACAAGATGGGGTTGCTTGGCGTCACTTTATGGGAGTTTTCTGCAGAAGGCGGGGCTGTGGCGGCGCGGCGAAGTCAGGCGTACCGCTTAGGCCTTACGTTTGCCTCCCATTTCGTCATTTCTAAAGATATCGCCACAAAACTTCTTGGGAGTGATCCTAGTCCTGCCCCCCAAAAAATGTGATGTGAAAATCCGGTGGGCGTGGCCTATTTTCTGAAATAGCGCCCTCTAGGACCATTAAAACTGTCAGCCCCAAGCCATGCTTTGACTGAGGATTACGAAATTTGGTACACTAATGTGGTGTCTCAGGACCTACAAAAAAGTCTCTTGGAGCCAAGCACCAAGTCGCACAGGAAGTCGGCCATTTTGGTCCAAGTACTCGATTTAGTGGTTTTCGCACACGTTGGTTGTAGAGTGTTGCACCGTCGCCCTTTTCACCAATCACCTTCAAACTTCTGCTATAGACTCTTAAGACAAAGGGGAAAAAATTCAACCTACGGATTTTAAATAAGTATAAAGGTGTGGGCGTGGCTAAGCCTCAAACTTTGACCTGTCGCCACGCCACTCTTTTTTTCAAAGCTCCCTATTGGACTCCTTTTAACCAATCACCAGCAATCACTGGCAAATAGCAGCAGACAAGTTGAGGTCACTTGGTTTATAGTACTGGCAGGTTTCGAATAAAGGCGGGGCTTTGGGAGCATGGCGAAATTCACCATCACGCCATGGAAATACGTTTGTGTCTCATTTCTTCAATCATTGTGACATCACCACACAATTTCTGATGAGTGATCTTACTCTGACCCCTAATAGAATTGGACAGCTGAAGTTTGTGGGCGTGGCCTATTTTCTGAAATGGCGCCCCCTAGGACCATTAAAACTGTCAGCCCCAAGCCATGGTTTGACTGAGGATCACGAAATTTGGCACACTAATGTGGTGTCTCAGGACCTACAAAAAAGTCTCTTGGAGCCAAGCGCAATGTCGCACAGGAGGTCGGCCATTTTGGTCCAAGTACTCGATTTAGTGGTTTTCGCACACGTTATTAGGAGAATGATGTCTCGTCGTCCTTTCCACTGATCACCTTCAAACTCCTGCTATATACTCTTAAGACATAGAGGAAAAAATTCAACCGTCGGATTTTAAATAAGTATAAAGGTGTGGGCGTGGCTAAGCCTCAAACTTTGACCAGTCACCATTACGTTACTTGACTTAATAACTATCATGTGCATGATCAGATCAATTTCAAATTTTGTCTGTGTGATCACTGACCACATCTGAAGACAGTGACAATGTGGACAGCTGACATCACCTAAACCCCGCCCCCTGACTACAGGAAGTTTACTGTTTTATGATGAAATGCCCATATTTGTCCCCTCTAATTTAGTCAACATGACACTAAGGTCATGCACTGTCTTCATGATGTTGTAATGACTATTCAGATCTGATAGCTTTTCAGAAAGGGAGGAGATTTGATGCCATGGCGATTTCTGGCGTGATGCTGTGACCTTACGTTTGACTGTAACTTCCACAAACAGCCTCCGATTTGCCCGAGACTGAACATCACATCACCAGTGTGGTAAAGATAGAGTATCTCCTAGTGGTGAGACGTGTAATGGTGGGCTCAGAGGGGATGCTGAGTCAGGGTGAGGTGTGGACGAGGAGGCCGTTCACGGTTTCTGGTGTCGGGGTGGTTGACTTTCTGTTCCGCCAGACGTGCCCTGGTGCCCCCGGCTGCCGGCCAGGACGGAGAAGCGCGGAGCTGGGTTTGGAGAGCGTCGGGGATGGAGCGGAGGGGGTGCGGAAGGAGGGCTAGCAGCTTCGCTGCGAGGGCCGAACGACGCTGCTTGCAGCTTTAATTTTTCTTTCTTTCTTCTTTTTTTTTCTTCCGCGTCTTTGGACGGCCTTTAGGGGGTCTTAGCATATCCAAAAACTCACCAAATTCTGGCCCAATATAGAAAGTGCGTGAAATTTACGTATTTCACTGGCAATGTGAAAGTTGGTATAAAAGTGTTTCAACAGCGCCCCCTGGAAAATTAAAAATACCCCTCCGCATTGACCTTTTTTCATAGTAGAGTGATAAAATTTGGTACACCTGTAGAATTCAACAATACGCACAGAAAAGCCTCTTGCACCCATGGTCAATATCAAACAGGAAGTCGGCCATTTTGGACTAAAGTGGCCATTTTTACCCCATTTTGGCCATTTCTAGGCTCTATATTTGGTTAAACAGTTTGGTCATTTTTCGCACGATTGTCTCAAAAATAATGTGCGATCGAACAGAAGCGATGGACGAATCAAATGAGAAAATAAAACTGACTTTTCGTAAATACTGAAGAGGCGGGGCCAGGCCTCAAAGTTCGAGCACTCGCCAAAAAAATTCAAATTGCTATAATTTCATAAATGAAAGAATTACAGTTAAAGTAATTTTCTATGGACAATCGTCATCGCCCCCCGAAGACAAATGAATGGTTGATTGATGATGTCACATAAGCCCCGCCCCCTCACGCCTTAAAAGGTCAAGTTTTACTGGGAAATTGTCCAAAATTCGCCCTTTCAACTAATCACCCCATATTTCTAGCAGGAAACTGAAGACAAGTTGGGGTTGCTTGGCGTCACTTTATGGGAGTTTTCTCCAGAAGGCGGGGCTGTGGCGGCGCGGCGAAGTCAGGCGTACCGACGTGGCCTTACGTTTGCCTACCATTTCGTCATTTCTAGAGATATCGCCACAAAACCTCTTGTGAGTGATCCTAGTCCAGCCTCCAAAAAAATTTGATGTGAACATCCGGTGGGCGTGGCCTATTTTCTGAAATAGCGCCCCCTAGGACCATTAAAACTGTCAGCCCCAAGCCATGCTTTGACTGAGGATTTCGAAATTTGGTACACTAATGTGGTGTCTCAGGACCTACAAAAAAGTCTCTTGGAGCCAAGTGCAAAGTTGCACAGGAAGTCAGCCATTTTGGTCCAAGTACTCGATTTACTGGTTTTCGCACACGTTGTTTGGAGAGTGATGCTCCATCGCCCTTTTCACCAATCGCCTTCAAGCTTCTGCTATATACTCTTAAGACATAAAGGAAAATTTTCAACCGTCGGATTTTAAATAAGTATAAAGGTGTGGGCGTGGCTAAGCCTCAAACTTTGACCTGTCGCCACGCCACTCTTTTTTTCACATCTCCCTATTGGATTCCTTTTACCCAATCAACAGCAATCTCTGGCAAATAGCAGCTGACAAGTTGAGGTCACTTGGTCTGCAGTACTGGCAGGTTTCGAAAAAAGGCAGGGCTTTGGGAGCATGGCGAAATTTGCCATCACGCCATGGCAATACGTTTGCCTCTCATTTCTTCAATTATCGTAACATCGCCACAAAATGTCTGGTGAGTGATCTGAGTCTGACCCCCAATAGAACTGGACAGCTGAAGTTTGTGGGCGTGGCCTATTTTCTGAAATAGCGCCCCCTAGGACCATTAAAACTGTCAGCCCCAAGCCAAGCTTTGACTGAGGATCACGAAATTTGGTACACTAATGTAGTGTCTCAGGACCTACAAAAAAGTCTCTTGGAGCCAAGTGCAAAGTCGCACAGGAGGTCGGCCATTTTGGTCCAAGTACTTGATTTAGTGGTTTTCGCACATGTTGTTTGGACCTTGATGCCCCGTCGCCCTTTTCACCGATCACCTTCAAACATCTGCTATGTGCTCTTAAGACAAAGGGGAAAAAATTCAACCGTCGGATTTTAAATAAGTATCAAGGTGTGGGCGTGGCTAAGCCTCAAACTTTGACCTTTCGCCATTACATTACTTGACTTAACTCCCATGTGCATGATCAGATCGTATATCAAACGTTGTCTGTGTGATCACTGACCACATCTGAAGACAATGATAATGTGGACAGCTGACATCACCTATGCCCCGCCCCCTGACTATTGGAAGTCTAGTTTTATGGTGAAATGCCCATATTTGTCCCCTCTAATTTAGTCAACATGACACTAAGGTCATGCACTGTCTTCATGATGTTGTAATGACCATTCAGATCTGCTAGCTTTTCAGAAAGGGAGGGGCTTTGATGTCATGGCGAATTCTGGCATGACGCCGTGACCTTACAATTCAATTTAATGGTGAGCTCAGAGGGGATGCTGAGTCAGGGTGAGGTGCGGACTAGGAGGCCATTTGCGGTTTCTGGTGTCGGGGTGGTTGACGTTTCTGTTCTGCCAGACGTGCCCTGGTGCCCCGGGCTGCCGGCCAGGCCGGAGCGGCGCGGAGCTGCGAGGGCCGAACGACGCTGCTTGCAGCTTTAATTAGGCCCGAGCAGCGAAGCGCTGCGAAGGCCTATTGTATCTGCTCCGTTTATTTTTCTTTTTTCTTTTTTTTTCTTCCGCGTCTTTGGGTGGCCTTTAGGGGGTCTTAGCATATCCAAAAAGTCACCAAATTCTGGCCCAATATAGAAAGTGCGTGAAATTTACGTATTTCACTGTCAACATGAAAGTTGGTATAAAAATGTTTCAACAGCGCCCCCTGGAAAATTAAAAATACACCTCCGCATTGACCTTTTTTCATAGTAGAGTGATGAAATTTGGTACACCTGTAGAACTCAACAATACGCACAGAAAAGCCTCTTGCACCCATGGTCAATATCAAACAGGAAGTCGGCCATTTTGGACTAAAGTGGCCATTTTTACCCTGTTTTGGCCATTTCTAGGCTCTATATTTGGTTGAACAGTTTGGTCATTTTTCGCACGATTGTCTCAAAAATAGTGTGCGATCGAACAGAAGCGATGGACGATTAAAATGAGAAAATAAAACTGACTTTTCGTAAATACTGAAGGGGCGGGACCAGGCCTCAAAGTTCGAGCACTCGCCAAAAAAATTCAAATATCTTTAATTTCATAAATAAAAGAATTACATTTAAAGTAATTTTCTATGGACAATCGTCATCGCCCCCCGAAGACAAATGAATGGTTGATTGATGATGTCACATAAGCCCCGCCCCCTCAGGCCTTAAAAGGTCAAGTTTTACTGGGAAATTGTCCAAAATTCGCCCTTTCAACTAATCACCCCATATTTGTAGCAGGTAACTGTAGACAAGTTGGGATTGCTTGGCGTCACTTTATGGGAGTTTTCTCCAGAAGGCGGGGCTGTGGCGGCGCGGCGAAGTCAGGCGTACCGACGTGGCCTTACGTTTGCCTCCCATTTCGTCATTTCTAAAGATATCGCCACAAAACCTCTTGTGAGTGATCCTAGTCCAGCCCCCCAAAAAATTTGATGTGAACATCCGGTGGGCGTGGCCTATTTTATGAAATAGCGCCCCCTAGGACCATTAAAACTGTCAGCCCCAAGCCATGCTTTGACTGAGGATTTCGAAATTTGGTACACTAATGTGGTGTCTCAGGACCTACAAAAAAGTCTCTTGGAGCCAAGTGCAAAGTTGCACAGGAAGTCAGCCATTTTGGTCCAAGTACGTGATTTACTGGTTTTCGCACACGTTGTTTGGAGAGTGATGCTCCATCGCCCTTTTCACCAATCGCCTTCAAACATCTGCTATATACTCTTAAGACATAAAGTAAAAAATTCAACCGTCGGATTTTAAATAAGTATAAAGGTGTGGGCGTGGCTAAGCCTCAAACTTTGACCTGTCGCCACGCCACTCTTTTTTTCACAGCTCCCTATTGGACTCCTTTTACGCAATCACCAGCAATCTCTGGCAAATAAAAGCTGACAAGTTGAGGTCACTTGGTCTACAGTACTGGCAGGTTTTGAAAAAAGGCGGGGCTTTGGGAGCATGGCGAAATTCGCCATCACGCCATGGCAATACGTTTGCCTCTCATTTCTTCAATTATCGTGACATCGCCACAAAATGTCTGGTGAGTGATCCTAGTCTGACCCCCAATAGAATTGGGCAGCTGAGATTTGTGGGCGTGGCCTATATTCTGAAATATCGCCCCCTAGGACCTTTAAAACTGTCAGCCCCAAGACAAGGTTTGACTGAGGATTACGAAAATTGGTACACTCATGTAGGGTCTCTGGACCTACAAAAAAGTCTCTTGGAGCCAAGCGAAATTTCGCACAGGAGGTCGGCCATTTTGGTCCAAGTACTCGATTTAGTGGTTTTCGCACACGTTGTTTGGACATTGATGGCCCGTCGCCCTTTACACAGATCACCTTCAAACTTATGCTATGTACTTTTAAGTCAAAGGGGAAAAAATTCAACCGTCGGATTTTAAATAAGTATAAAGGTGTGGGCGTGGCTAAGCCTCAAACTTTGACCTTTCGCCATGACATTACTTGACTTAATAACTCCCATGTGCATGATCAGATCTAATTCAAACTTTGTCTGTGTGATCACTGACCACATCTCAAGACAACGACAATGTGGACAGCTGACATCACCTAAGCCCCGCCCCCTGACAACAGGAAGTCTATTGTTTTATGGTGAAATGGCCATATTTGTCCCCTCTAATTTAGTGAAAATGACACTCAGGTCATACATTGTCTTCATGATGTTTTAATGACCATTCAGATCTGATAGCTTTCCAGAAAGGGAGGGGCTTTGATGCCATGGTGAATGCTGGCGTGACGCCATGACCTTACATTTGACTGTAACTTCCACAAACGGCCTCCGATTTGCCCGAAACTGAATATGGCAATGAACAATCATGCCCTTTAGCCAATGAGGCACAAACGGTTGGTGAATGTTATATAATGTCACCAAAGCTGACCTCAATGGGACTTTTCTGTAGTTGGTCACAGCGCCACCTAGATAACGTTATCCTTCGATAACTTTAAAAAACATGGTCAGAATAGCATTAAAGTTGGTCACTGTCATCACACCACCAGTGTGGTAAAGATAGAGGATTCCCTAGTGGTGAGACATAAAATGTAATGGTGAGCTCAAAGGGGATGCTGAGTCAGGGTGAGGTGCGGACAAGGTGGCCGTTAGCCGTTTCTGGTGTTGGGGTGGTCGACGTTTGTGTTCTGCGGACGTGCCCTGGTGCCCAGGGCTGCCGGCCAGGCCGGAGCGGCGCGGAGCTGCGAGGGCCGAACGACGCTGCTTGCAGCTTTAATTAGGCCCGAGCAGTGAAGCTGTGAAGGCCTATTGTATCTGCTCCGTTTATTATTATTAGGCCCGAGCAGTGAAGCTGCGAAGGCCTATTGTATCTGCTCCGTTTATTATTATTATTTATTATTATTATTAGGCCTGAGCAGTGAAGCTGCGAAGGCCTATTGTATCTGCTCCGTTTCTTATTTTTTTTTTTTTTTTCTTTCTTTTTTTTTCTTCCGCGTCTTTGGATGGCCTTTAGGGGTTCTTAGCATATCCAAAAACTCACCAAATTCTGGGCCAATATAGAAAGTGTGTGAAATTTACGTATTTCACTGGCAACGTGAAAGTTGGTAAAAAAGTGTTTCGACAGCGCCCCCTGGAAAAATAAAAATACCCCTCTGCTTTGACCTTTTTTCATAGTAGAGTTATGAAATTTGGTACACTTATAGAACTCAACAATACGCACAGAAAAGCCTCTTGCACCCATGGTCAATATCAAACAGGAAGTCGGCCATTTTGGACTAAAGTGGCCATTTTGAGCCCGTTTTGGCCATTTCTAGGGTCTATATTTGGTTGAACAGTTTGGTCATTTTTCGCACGATCGTCTCAAAAATAGTGTGCGATCGAACAGAAGCGATGGACGATTAAAATGAGACAATAAAATTGACTTTTCGTAAATACTGAAGGGGCGGGACCAGGCCTCAAAGTTCGAGCACTCGCCAAAAAAATTCAAATTGCTATAATTTCATAAATGAAAGAATTACAGTTAAAGTAACTTCCTGTGGACAATTGTCATCGCCCCCCGAAGACAAATGAATGGTCGATTGATGATGTCACATAAGTCCCGCCCCCTCAGGACTTAAAAGGTCAAGTTTTACTGGGAAATTTTCCAAAATTCGCCCTTTCAAATAATCAACCCAAATTTGTAGCAGATAACTGAAGACAAGTTGGGGTTGCTTGGCGTCACTTTATGGGAGTTTTCTGCAGAAGGCGGGGCTGTGGCGGCGCGGCGAAGTCAGGCGTACCGACGTGGCCTTACGTTTGCCTCCCATTTCGTCATTTCTAGAGATATCGCCACAAAACGTCTTGTGAGTGATCCTAGTCCGGCCCCCCAAAATATCTCATGTGAACATCTGGTGGGCGTGGCCTATTTTCTGAAATAGCGCCCCCTAGGTCCATTAAAACTGTCAGCCCCAAGTCATGCTTTGACTGAGGATTATGAAATTTGGCATACTAATGTGGTGTCTCAGGACCTACAAAAAAGTCTCTTGGAGCCAAGTGCAAAGTCGCACAGGAAGTCAGCCATTTTGGTCCAAGTACTCGATTTAGTGGTTTTCGCACACGTTGTTTGGAGAGTGATGCTCCATCGCCCTTTTCACCAATCGCCTTCAAACTTCTGCTATATACTCTTAAGACATAAAGGAAAAAATTCAACCGTCGGATTTTAAATAAGTATAAAGGTGTGGGCGTGGCTAAGCCTCAAACTTTGACCTGTCACCACGCCACTCTTTTTTTCACAGCTACCTATTGGACTCCTTTTACCCAATCGCCAGCAATCTCTGGCGAATAGCAGCTGACAAGTTGAGGTCACTTAGTCTCCAGTACTGGCAGGTTTTGAAAAAAGGCGGGGCTTTGGGAGCATGGCAAAATTCACCATCACGCCATGGCAATACGTTTGCCTCTCATTTCTTCAATTATCGTGCCATCGCCACAAAATGTCTGGTGAGTGATCCTAGTCTGACCCCCAATAGATTTGGACAGCTGTAATTTGTGGGCGTGGCCTATTTTCTGAAATGGCACCCCCTAGGACCATTAAAACTGTCAGCCCCTAGCCATGCTTTGACTGAGGAGTACGAAATCTGGTACACTAATGTGGTGTCTCCGGACCTACAAAAAAGTCTATTGGAGCCAAGTGCAAAGTCGCACAGGAAGTCGGCCATTTTGGTCCAAGTACTCGATTTAGTGGTTTTCGCACACGTTGTTTGGAGAGTGTTGCACCATCGCCCTTTTCACCAATCGCCTTCAAACTTCTGCTATATACTCTTAAGACAAAGGGGGAAAAAATCAACCGTCGGATTTTAAATAAGTACAAAGGTGTGGGCGTGGCTAAGCCTCAAACTTTTACCTTTCGCCATTACATTACTTGACTTAACAACTCCCATGTGCATGATCAGATCAATTTCAAACTTTGTCTGTGTGATCACTGACCACATCTGAAGACAGTGACAATGTGGACAGATGACATCACCTAAGCCCCGCCCCCTGACTACAGGAAGTCTACTGTTTTATGGTGAAATGCCCATATTTGTCCCCTCTAATTTACTCAACATGACACTAAGGTCATGCACTGTCTTCATGATGTTGTAATGACCATTCAGATCTGAAAGCTTTTCAGAAAGGGAGGGACTTTGATGCCATGGCGATTTCTGGCATGACGCTGTGACCTTATGTTTCACTGTAACTTCCACAAACAGCCTCCGATTTGCCCGAGACTGAACATCACATCACCAGTGTGGTAAAGATAGCGTATCTCCTAGTGGTGAGACGTGTAATGGTGGGCTCAGAGGGGATGCTGAGTCAGGGTGAGGTGTGGACGAGGAGGCCGTTCACGGTTTCTGTTGTCGGGTTGGACTTTCTGTTCTGCCAGACGTGCCCTGGTGCCCCCGGCTGCTGGCCAGGACGGAGCAGCGCGGAGCTGGGTTTGGAGAGTGTCGGGTATGGAGCGGAGGGGGTGCGGACGGAGGGCGAGCAGCTTCGCTGCGAGGGCCGAACGACGCTGCTTGCAGCTTTAATTATTATTATTTTTTTTCTTCCGCGTCTTTGGGTGGCCTTTAGGGGGTCTTAGCATATCCAAAAACTCACCAAATTCTGGCCCAATATAGAAAGTGCGTGAAATTTACGTATTTCACTGGCGATATGAAAGTTCATAAAAAAGTGGCTGAACAGCGCCCTCTAGAAAGTGAAAAATACCCCTCTCCATAAAGCTTAGTTTATCGTACAGTTATGAAATTTGGTTTACTTGTAGTACTCAACAGTCCGCACAGAAAAGTCTCTTGCAACCATGGTCAATATCAAACAGGAAGTCGGCCATTTTGGGTTGAAATGGAGATTTTTAGCCGTTTTGGCCATTTCTAGGGTCTACATTTGGTTGAACAGTTTGGTCATTTTTCGCACGATTGTCTCAAAAATAGTGTACTATCGAACAGAAGCGATGGACGGTTCAAATGAGAAAATAAAATTGACTTTTCGTAAATACTGAAGGGGCGGGGCCAGACCTCAAAGTTCGAGCACTCGCCAAAAAAATTCAAATTGCTATAATTTCATAAATGAAAGAATTAGAGTTAAAGTAACTTTCTATGGATAATTGTCATCGCCCCCCGAAGACAAATGAATGGTCGATTGATGATGTCACACAAGCCCCGCCCCCTCAGGACTTAAAAGGTCAAGTTTTACTGGGAAATTTTCCAAAATTCGCCCTTTCGAATAATCAGCCCAAATTTGTAGCAGTTAACTGAAGAGAAGGTGCCGTTGCTTGGCGTCACTTTATGGGTGTTTTTTGCAGAAGGTGGGGCAATGGCGGCGCGGCGAAGTCAGGAGTACCGCTTAGGCCTTACGTTTGCCTCCCATTTCGTCATTTCTAGAGATATCGCCACGACACTTCTTGGGAGACATCCTAGTCCGGCCCCCAAAAGAATCTGATGTGAACATCTGGTGGGCGTGGCCTATTTTCTGAAATAGCGCCCCCTAGGACCATTAAAACTGTCAGCCCCAAGCCATGCTTTGACTGAGGAGTATGAGATTTGGTACACTAATGTGGTGTCTCAGGACCTACAAAAATGTCTCTTGGAGCCAAGTGCAAAGTCGCACAGGAAGTCGGCCATTTTGGTCCAAGTACTCGATTTAGTGGTTTTTGCACACGTTGTTTGGAGAGTGATGCTCCATCACCCTTTTCACCAATCACCTTCAAACATCTGCTATACACTCTTAAGACATAGAAGAAAAAATTCAACCGTCGGATTTTAAATAAGTATAAAGGTGTGGGCGTGGCTAAGCCTCAAACTTTGACTTGTCGCCACGCCACTCTTTTTTTCACAGCTCCCTATTGGACTCCTTTTACTCAATCACCAGCAATCACTGGCACATAGCAGCAGACAAGTTGAGGTCACTTGGTGTATAGTACTGGCAGGTTTCGAATAAAGGCGGGGCTTTGGGAGCATGGCGAAATTCGCCATCACGCCATGGAAATACGTTTGTCTCTCATTTCTTCAATCATTGTGACATCGCCACACAATTTCTGATGAGTGATCCTACTCTGACCCCTAATAGAAAAGGACAGCTGAAGTTTGTGGGCGTGGCCTATTTTCTGAAATAGCGCCCCCTATGACCATTAAAACTGTCAGCCCCAAGCCATGCTTTGACTGAGGAACACGAAATTTGGCACACTAATGTGGTGTCTCAGGACCTACAAAAAAGTCTCTTGGAGCTAAGTGCAAAGTCGCACAGGAAGTCGGCCATTTTGGTCCAAGTACTCGATTTAGTGGTTTTCGCACACATTGTTTGGAGAGTGTTGCACAATCGCCCTTTTCACCAATCGCCTTCAAACTTCTGCTACATACTCTTAAGACAAAGGGGGAAAAATTCAACCATCGGATTTCAAATAAGTATAAAAGTGTGGGCGTGGCTAAGCCTCAAACTTTGACCTTTCGCCATTACATTCCTTGACTTAACAACTCCCATGTGCATGATCAGATCTATATCAAACTGTGTCTGTGTGATCATTGACCACAACTCAAGACAATGACAATGTGGACAGCTGACATCACCTAAGCCCCGCCCCCTGACTACAGGAAGTCGATTTTTTCATGGTGAAATGCCCATATTTGTCCCTCTAATTTAGTGAACATGACACTAAGGTCATGCACTGTCTTCATGATGTTGTAATGACCATTCAGATCTGCTAGCTTTTCAGAAAGGGAGGGGATTTGATGCCATGGCGAATTCTGGCGTGACGCTGTGACCTTACGTTTGACTGTAACTTCCACAAACAGCCTCCGATTTGCCCGAGACTGAACATCACATCACCAGTGTGGTAAAGATAGAGTATCTCCTAGTGGTGAGACGTGTAATGGTGGGCTCAGAGGGGATGCTGAGTCAGGGTGAGGTGTGGACGAGGAGGCCGTTCACGGTTTCTGGTGTCGGGTTGGTTGACTTTCTGTTCTGCCAGACGTGCCCTGGTGCCCCCGGCTGCCGGACAGGATGGAGAAGAGCGGAGCTGGGTTTGGAGAGGGTCGGGGATGGAGGGTAGGGGGTGCGGAAGGAGGGCGAGCAGCTTCGCTGCGAGTGCCGAAGGACGCTGCTTGCAGCTTTAATTAGGCCCGAGCAGTGAAGCTGCGAAGGCCTATTGTATCTGCTCCGTTTATTATTTTTTTTTTTCTTTCTTTCTTTCTTTCTTTCTTTTTTTTTCTTCCGCGTCTTTGGATGGCCTTTAGGGGGTCTTAGCATATCCAAAAAGTCACCAAATTCTGGCCCAATATAGAAAGTGCGTGAAATTTACGTATTTCACTGGCAACGTGAAAGTTGGTAAAAAAATGTTTCAACAGCGCCCCCTGGAAAATTAAAAATACCCCTCCGCTTTGACCTTTTTTCATAGTAGAGTGATGAAATTTGGTACACTTGTAGAACTCAACAATACGCACAGAAAAGCCTCTTGCACCCATGGTCAATATCAAACAGGAAGTCGGCCATTTTGGACTAAAGTGGCCATTTTGACCCTGTTTTGGCCATTTCTAGGGTCTATATTTGGTTGAACAGTTTGGTCATTTTTCGCACGATCGTCTCAAAAATAGTGTGCGATCGAACAGAAGCGATGGACGATTAAAATGAGACAATAAAATTGACTTTTCGTAAATACTGAAGGGGCGGGACCAGGCCTCAAAGTTCGAGCACTCGCCAAAAAAATTCAAATTGCTATAGATTCATAAATGAAAGAATTACAGTTAAAGAAATGTTCTAAGGACAATCGTCGTCGACCTCCGAAGATAAATGAATGGTCGATTGATGATGTCACATAAGCCCCGCCCCCTCAGGACTTAAAAGGTCAAGATTTACTGGGAAATTTTCCAAAATTCGCCCTTTCCAATAACCACCCCAAATTTGTAGCGGGTAACTGAAGACAAGTTGGGGTTGCTTGGCGTCACTTTATGGGAGTTTTCTCCAGAAGGCGGGGCTGTGGCGGCGCGGCGAAGTCAGGCGTACCGCTTAGGCCTTACGTTAGCCTCCCATTTCGTCATTTCTAGAGATATCGCCACAAAACCTCTTGGGAGTGATCCTAGTTCAGCCCCCCACAAAATGTGATGTGAACATCCGGTGGGCGTGGCCTATTTTCTGAAATAGCGCCCCCTAGGACCATTAAAACTGTCAGCCCCAAGTCATGCTTTGACTGAGGATTATGAAATTTGGCACACTAATGTGGTGTCTCAGGACCTACAAAAAAGTCTCTTGGAGCCAAGTGCAAAGTCGCACAGGAAGTCGGCCATTTTGGTCCAAGTACTCGATTTAGTGGTTTTCGCACACGTTGTTTGGAGAGTGATGCTCCATCGCCCTTTTCACCAATCGCCTTCAAACTTCTGCTATAGACTCTTAAGACATAAAGGAAAAAATTCAACCGTCGGATTTTAAATAAGTATAAAGGTGTGGGCGTGGCTAAGCCTCAAACTTTGACCTGTCACCACGCCACTCTTTTTTTCACAGCTACCTATTGGACTCCTTTTACCCAATCGCCAGCAATCTCTGGCGAATAGCAGCTGACAAGTTGAGGTCACTTAGTCTCCAGTACTGGCAGGTTTTGAAAAAAGGCGGGGCTTTGGGAGCATGGCAAAATTCACCATCACGCCATGGCAATACGTTTGCCTCTCATTTCTTCAATTATCGTGCCATCACCACAAAATGTCTGGTGAGTGATCCTAGTCTGACCCCCAATAGATTTGGACAGCTGTAGTTTGTGGGCGTGGCCTATTTTCTGAAATGGCGCCCTCTAGGACCATTAAAACTGTCAGCCCCTAGCCATGCTTTGACTGAGGAGTACGAAATCTGGTACACTAATGTGGTGTCTCCGGTCCTACAAAAAAGTCTCTTGGAGCCAAGTGCAAAGTCGCACAGGAAGTCGGCCATTTTGGTCCAAGTAGTCGATTTAGTGGTTTTCGCACACGTTGTTTGGAGAGTGTTACACCATTGCCCTTTTCACCAATCACCTTCAAACTTCTGCTATAGACTCTTAAGACAAAGGGGAAAAAATTCCACCTACGGATTTTAAATAAGTATAAAGGTGTGGGCGTGGCTAAGCCTCAAACTTTGACCTGTCGCCACGCCACTCTTTTTTTCACAGCTCCCTATTGGACTCCTTTTAACCAATCACCAGCAATCACTGGCAAATAGCAGCAGACAAGTTGAGGTCACCTGGTCTATAGTACTGGCAGCTTTCGAATAAAGGCGGGGCTTTGGTAGCATGGCGAAATTCGCCATCACGCCATGGAAATACGTTTGTCTCTCATTTCTTCAATCATTGTGACATCGCCACACAATTTCTGATGAGTGATCCTACTCTGACCCCTAATAGAACTGGACAGCTGAAGTTTGTGGGCGTGGCCTATTTTCTGAAATAGCGCCCCCTAGGACCATTAAAACTGTCAGCCCCAAGCCGTGCTTTGACTGAGGATCACGAAATTTGGCACACTAATGTAGTGTCTCAGGACCTACAAAAAAGTCTCTTGGAGCCAAGTGCAATGTCGCACAGGAGGTCGGCCATTTTGGTCCAAGTACTCGATTTAGTGGTCTTCGCACACGTTATTAGGAGAATGATGTCTCGTCGCCCTTTCCACCGATCACCTTCAAACTCTTGCTATATACTCTTAAGACATAGAGCAAAAGATTCAACCGTCGGATTTTAAATAAGTATAAAGATGTGGGCGTGGCTAAGCCTCAAACTTTGACCAGTCGCCATTACGTTACTTGACTCAATAACTCCCTTGTGCATGATCAGATCAATTTCAAACTTTGTCCGTGTGATCACTGACCACATCTGAAGACAGTGACAATGTGGACAGCTGGCATCACCTAAGCCCCGCCCCCTGACTACAGGAAGTCTTCTGTTTTATGGTGAAATGCCCATATTTGTCCCCTCTAATTTAGTCAACATGACACTAAGGTCATGCACTGTCTTCATGATGTTGTAATGACTATTCAGATCTGATAGCTTTTCAGAAAGGGAGGAGCTTTGATGCCATGGCGATTTCTGGCGTGACGCTGTGACCTTACGTTTGACTGTAACTTCCACAAACAGCCTCCGTTTTGCCAGAGACTGAACATCACATCACCAGTGTGGTAAAGATAGAGTATCTCCTAGTGGTGAGACGTGTAATGCTGGGCTCAGAGGGGATGCTGAATCAGGGTGAGGTGTGGACGAGGAGGCCGTTCACGGTTTCTGGTGTCGGGGTGGTTGACTTTCTGTTCTGCCAGACCTGCCCTGGTGCCCCCGGCTGCCGTCCAGGATGGACAAGCGCGGAGCTGGGTTTGGAGAGCGTCGGGGATGGAGCGGAGGGGGTGCGGAAGGAGGGCGAGCAGCTTCGCTGCGAGGGCCGAACGACGCTGCTTGCAGCTTTAATTTTTTTTTCTTTCTTTCTTTTTTTTTCTTCCGCGTCTTTGGATGGCCTTTAGGGGGTCTTAGCATATCCAAAAAGTCACCAAATTCTGGCCCAATATAGAAAGTGCGTGAAATTTACGTATTTCACTGGCAACGTGAAAGTTGGTAAAAAAATGTGTCAACAGCGCCCCCTGGAAAATTAAAAATACCCCTCCGCTTTGACCTTTTTTCATAGTAGAGTGATGAAATTTGGTACACTTGTAGAACTCAACAATACGCACAGAAAAGCCTCTTGCACCCATGGTCAATATCAAACAGGAAGTCGGCCATTTTGGACTAAAGTGGCCATTTTGACCCCGTTTTGGCCATTTCTAGGGTCTATATTTGGTTTAACAGTTTGGTCATTTTTCGCACGATCGTCTCAAAAATAGTGTGCGATCGAACAGAAGCGATGGACGATTAAAATGAGACAATAAAATTGACTTTTCGTAAATACTGAAGGGGCGGAACCAGGCCTCAAAGTTCGAGCACTCGCCAAAAAAATTCAAATTGCTATAGATTCATAAATGAAAGAATTACAGTTAAAGAAATGTTCTAAGGACAATCGTCGTCGCCCTCCGAAGACAAATGAATGGTCGATTGATGATGTCACATAAGCCCCGCCCCCTCAGGACTTAAAAGGTCAAGATTTACTGGGAAATTTTCCAAAATTCGCCCTTTCCAATAATCACCCCAAATTTGTAGCGGGTAACTGAAGACAAGTTGGGGTTGCTTGGCGTCACTTTATGGGAGTTTTCTCCAGAAGGCGGGGCTGTGGCGGCGCGGCGAAGTCAGGCGTACCGCTTAGGCCTTACGTTTGCCTCCCATTTCGTCATTTCTAGAGATATCGCCACAAAACCTCTTGGGAGTGATCCTAGTTCAGCCCCCCACAAAATGTGATGTGAACATCCGGTGGGCGTGGCCTATTTTCTGAAATAGCGCCCCCTAGGACCATTAAAACTGTCAGCCCCAAGTCATGCTTTGACTGAGCATTATGAAATTTGCCACACTAATGTGGTGTCTCAGGACCTACAAAAAAGTCTCTTGGAGCCAAGTGCAAAGTCGCACAGGAAGTCGGCCATTTTGGTCCAAGTACTCGATTTAGTGGTTTTCGCACACGTTGTTTGGAGAGTGATGCTCCATCGCCCTTTTCACCAATCGCCTTCAAACTTCTGCTATAGACTCTTAAGACATAAAGGAAAAAATTCAACCGTCGGATTTTAAATAAGTTTAAAGGTGTGGGCGTGGCTAAGCCTCAAACTTTGACCTGTCACCACGCCACTCTTTTTTTCACAGCTACCTATTGGACTCCTTTTACCCAATCGCCAGCAATCTCTGGCGAATAGCAGCTGACAAGTTAAGGTCACTTAGTCTCCAGTACTGGCAGGTTTTGAAAAAAGGCGGGGCTTTGGGAGCATGGCAAAATTCACCATCACGCCATGGCAATACGTTTGCCTCTCATTTCTTCAATTATCGTGCCATCACCACAAAATGTCTGGTGAGTGTTCCTAGTCTGACCCCCAATAGATTTGGACAGCTGTAGTTTGTGGGCGTGGCCTTTTTTCTGAAATGGCGTCCTCTAGGACCATTAAAACTGTCAGCCCCTAGCCATGCTTTGACTGAGGAGTACGAAATCTGGTACACTAATGTGGTGTCTCCGGTCCTACAAAAAAGTCTCTTGGAGCCAAGTGCAAAGTCGCACAGGAAGTCGGCCATTTTGGTCCAAGTAGTCGATTTAGTGGTTTTCGCACACGTTGTTTGGAGAGTGTTACACCATTGCCCTTTTCACCAATCACCTTCAAACTTCTGCTATAGACTCTTAAGACAAAGGGGAAAAAATTCAACCTACGGATTTTAAATAAGTATAAAGGTGTGGGCGTGGCTAAGCCTCAAACTTTGACCTGTCGCCACGCCACTCTTTTTTTCACAGCTCCCTATTGGACTCCTTTTAACCAATCACCAGCAATCACTGGCAAATAGCAGCAGACAAGTTGAGGTCACTTGGTCTATAGTACTGGCAGGTTTCGAATAAAGGCGGGGCTTTGGGAGCATGGCGAAATTCGCCATCACGCCATGGAAATACGTTTGTCTCTCATTTCTTCAATCATTGTGACATCGCCACACAATTTCTGATGAGTGATCCTACTCTGACCCCTAATAGAATTGGACAGCTGAAGTTTGTGGGCGTGGCCTATTTTCTGAAATAGCGCCCCCTAGGACCATTAAAACTGTCAGCCCCAAGCCGTGCTTTGACTGAGGATCACGAAATTTGGCACTCTAATGTAGTGTCTCAGGACCTACAAAAAAGTCTCTTGGAGCCAAGCGCAATGTCGCACAGGAGGTCGGCCATTTTGGTCCAAGTACTCGATTTAGTGGTTTTCGCACACGTTATTAGGAGAATGATGTCTCGTCGCCCTTTCCACCGATCACCTTCAAACTCTTGCTATATACTCTTAAGACATAGAGGAAAAGATTCAACCGTCGGATTTTAAATAAGTATAAAGGTGTGGGCGTGGCTAAGCCTCAAACTTTGACCAGTCGCCATTACGTTACTTGACTCAATAACTCCCTTGTGCATGATCAGATCAATTTCAAACTTTGTCCGTGTGATCACTGACCACATCTGAAGACAGTGACAATGTGGACAGCTGGCATCACCTAAGCCCCGCCCCCTGACTACAGGAAGTCTTCTGTTTTATGGTGAAATGCCCATATTTGTCCCCTCTAATTTAGTCAACATGACACTAAGGTCATGCACTGTCTTCATGATGTTGTAATGACTATTCAGATCTGATAGCTTTTCAGAAAGGGAGGAGCTTTGATGCCATGGCGATTTCTGGCGTGACGCTGTGACCTTACGTTTGACTGTAACTTCCACAAACAGCCTCCGATTTGCCAGAGACTGAACATCACATCACCAGTGTGGTAAAGATAGAGTATCTCCTAGTGGTGAGACGTGTAATGCTGGGCTCAGAGGGGATGCTGAATCAGGGTGAGGTGTGGACGAGGAGGCCGTTCACGGTTTCTGGTGTCGGGGTGGTTGACTTTCTGTTCGGCCAGACGTGCCCTGGTGCCCCCGGCTGCCGGCCAGGATGGACAAGCGCGGAGCTGGGTTTGGAGAGCGTCGGGGATGGAGCGGAGGGGGTGCGGAAGGAGGGCGAGCAGCTTCGCTGCGAGGGCCGAACGACGCTGCTTGCAGCTTTAATTAGGCCCGAGCAGTGAAGCTGCGAAGGCCTATTGTATCTGCTCCATTTCTTCTTCTTATTATTAGGCCCGAGCAGTGAAGCTGCGAAGGCCTATTGTATCTGCTCCGTTTCTTCTTATTATTATTATTATTAGGCCCGAGCAGCGAAAGCGCTGCGAAGGCCTCTTGTTTTTGCTCTGTTTATTATTTTTTATTATTCCGTGTCCGCTTTGAACGGCTTTTTGGGGACCTTAACATACCCCAAAACTCACAATATTTTGCACACTTGTCAGGCCTGGTGAAAAATTTGATATTTTAAAGGTCCCAAAAAAATCGCAAAGAAAATGGCTGAACAGCGCCCCCTAGAAAGTGAAAAAAACCCCTCTCCATAAAGCTTAGTTTATTGTACAGTTATGAAATTTGGTACACTTGTAGTACTCAACAGTCCGCACAGAAAAGTCTCTTGCAAGCATGGTCAATATCAAACAGGAAGTCGGCCATTTTGGGTTGAAATGGCGATTTTTTGGCGTTTTGGCCGTTTTTAGGGTCCGTTTCTGATTGGATTGCTTGATCATTTTTCGCACGATCGTCTCAAAAATGGTGTACAATTGCTCAGAAGGGATGGGCGAACAAAATGAGACAATAAAATTGACTTTTTGTAAATACTGAAGGGGCGGGGCCAGGCCTCGAAGTTTGACTACTCGCCAAAAATATTTAAATTGCTATAACTTCAAAACTGAAAGGAATAGAGTTACCAAACTTTCTGTGGTCATTCGGCATCCACCCACAAAGTAAATTGAATGGTCGGATTATGACATCACACAAGCCCCGCCCCCTCAGGACCAAAAAGATCAAGTTTTACTGTGAAAGGTCCCAAATTGCCCCATTTCACTTAATCATCACGAATTTGTAGCTGGTAACTCAAGACAAGTGGGAGTTGCTTGGCGTCACTTTATGGGAGTTTTCGGCAGAGGGCGGGGCTTTGGCGGCGCAGCGAATTCAGGCGTACCGCCGTGGCCTTACGTTTGCCTCCCATTTCGTCATTTCTAGAGATATCGTCACGAAACTTCTTGTGAGTGATCCTAGTCCGGCCCCCCAAAAGATCTGATGTCAATATCCGGTGGGCGTGGCCTATTTTCTGAAATAGCGCCCCCTAGGACCATTAAAACTGTCAGCCCCAAGCCATGCTTTGACTGAGGATTACGAAATTTGGTACACTAATGTGGTGTCTCAGGACCTACAAAAAAGTCTCTTGGAGCCAAGTGCAAAGTCGCACAGGAAGTCGGCCATTTTGGTCCAAGTGCGCAATTTAGTGGTTTTCGCACACGTTGTTAGGAGAGTGATGCTCCGTCGCCCTTTTCACCAATCGCCTTCAAACTTCTGCTATATACTCTTAAGACATAGAGGAAAAAATTCAACCGTCGGATTTTAAATAAGTATAAAGGTGTGGGCGTGGCTAAGCCTCAAACTTTGACCTTTCTCCAGGCCACTCTTTTTTTCACAGCTCCCTATTGGACTCCTTTTACCCAATCACCAGGAATCTCTGGTAAATAGCAGCAGACACGTTGAGGTCACTTGGTCTCCAGTACTGGAAGGTTTTGAAAAAATGCGGGGCTTTGGGAGCATGGCGAAATTCGCCATCACGCCATGGAAATACGTTTGCCTCTCATTTCTTCATTTATCGTGATATCACCTCGAAATTTGTTGCGAGTGATCCTAGTCTGACCCCCAATAGACATGGTCAGCTTAAGTTTGTGGGCGTGGCCTATTTTCTGAATTAGCGCCCCCTAGGACCATTAAAACTGTCAGCCCCAAGCCATGCTTTGACTGAGGATTACGAAATTTGGTACACCAATGTGGTGTCTCAGGACCTACAAAAAAGTCTCTTGGAGCCAAGTGCAAATTCGCACAGGAAGTCGGCCATTTTGGTCCAAGTACTCGATTTAGTGGTTTTCGCACACGTTGTTTGGAGAGTGATGCTCCGTCGACCTTTTCACCAATCGCCTTGTAACTTCTGCTAGATACTCTTAAGATATAGTGGAAAAAATTCAACCGTCGGATTTTAAATAAGTATAAAGGTGTGGGCGTGGCTAAGCCTCAAACTTTGACCTTTCGCCATTACATTACTTGACTTAATAACTCCCATGTGCACGATCAGATCTATATCAAACTTTGTCTGTGTGATCACTGACCACATCTTAAGGCAACGTCATTATGGACAGCTGACATCACCTAAGCCCCGCCCCCTGACAACAGGAAGTCTATTGTTTTATGGTGAAATGCCCATATTTGTCCCCTCTAATTTAGTCAACATGACACTGAGGTCATGCACTGTCTTCATGATGTTGTAATGACCATTCAGATCTGATAGCTTTCCAGATAGGGAGGGGCTTTGATGCCATGGTGAATTCTGGCATGACGTCGTGACCTTACAATTCAATTTAATGGTGAGCTCAGAGGGGATGCTGAGTCAGGGTGAGGTGCGGACTAGGAGGCCATTTGCGGTTTCTGGTGTCGGGGTGGGTGACGTTTCTGTTCTGCCAGACGTGCCCTGGTGCCCCGGGCTGCCGGCCAGGCCGGAGCGGCGCGGAGCTGCGAGGGCCGAACGACGCTGCTTGCAGCTTTAATTATTTTTTATTATTCCGTGTCCGCTTTGAACGGCTTTTTGGAGACCTTAACATACCCCAAAACTCACAATATTTTGCACACTTGTCAGGCCTGGTGAAAAATTTGATATTTTAAAGGTCCCAAAAAAATCGCAAAGAAAATGGCGTAACAGCGCCCCCTAGAAAGTGAAAAAAAACCCTCTCCATAAAGCTTAGTTTATCGTACAGTTATGAAATTTGGTACACTTGTAGTACTCAACAGTCCGCACAGAAAAGTCTCTTGCAAGCATGGTCAATATCAAACAGGAAGTCGGCCATTTTGGGTTGAAATGGCGATTTTTTGCCGTTTTTGCCGTTTTTAGGGTCCGTTTCTGATTGGATTGCTCGATCATTTTTCGCACGATCAACTCAAAAATTGTGTAAAATTGCTCAGAAGGGATGGGCGTACAAAATGAGACAAGGATTCTGACTTTTCGTATATGTTGAAGGGGCGGGGCAAGGCCTCGAAGTTTGACTACTCGCCAAAAAAATTTAAATTGCTATAACTTCATAACTGAATGGAGTAGAGTTACCAAACTTTCTGTGGTCATTTGTCATCCACCCACAAAGTAAGTTGAATAGTCGGATGATGACATCACACAAGCCCCGCCCCCTCAGGACCAAAAAGGTCAAGTTTTACTGTGAAAGGTCCCAAATGGCCCCATTTCACTCAATCACCACAAATTTGTAGCTGGTAACTCAAGACAAGTGGGGGTTGCTTTGTGTCACTTCATGGGAGTTTTCGGCAGAGGGCGGGGCTGTGGCGGCGCGGCGAAGTCAGGCGTACTGCCGTGGCCTTACGTTTGCCTCCCATTTCGTCACTTCTAAAGATATTGCCACGAAACTTCTTGTGAGTGATCCTAGTCCTCCCCCACAAAATATCTGATGTGAACATCCGGTGGGCGTGGCCTATTTTCTGAAATAGCGCCCCCTAGGACCATTAAAACTGTCAGCCCCAAGCCATGCTTTGACTGAGGATTACGAAATTTGGTACACTAATGCGGTGTCTCAGGACCTACAAAAAAGTCTCTTGGAGCCAAGTGCAAAGTCGCACAGGAAGTCGGCCATTTTGGTCCAAGTACGCGATTTAGTGGTTTTCGCACACGTTGTTTGGAGAGTGATGCTCCGTCGCCCTTTTCACCAATCTCCTTCAAACTTCTGCTTTATACTCTTAAGACATAGGGGAAAAAGTTCAACCGTCGGATTTTTCAAAAGTTGAAAGTTGTGGGCGTGGCTAAGCCTCAAACTTTGACCTTTTGCCATGCCACTCATTTTTTCACAGCTCCCTACTGGACTCCTTTTACCCAATCAGCAGGAATCTCTGGCAAACAGCAGTAGACAACTTGAGGTTACTTGGTCTCCAGTACTGGCAGGTTTCGAAAAAAGGCGGGGCTTTGGGAGCATGGCGAAAATCGCCATCACGCCATGGAAATACGTTTGCCTCTCATTTCTTCAGTTATCGAGATATCACCTCGACATTTGTTGTGAGTGATCCTAGTCTGACCTGCAATAGAAATGGAGAGCTAAAATTTGTGGGCGTGGCCTATTTTCGGAAATGGCGCCCCCTAGGACCATTAAAACTGTCAGCCCCAAGCCATGCTTTGACTGAGGATTACAAAATTTGGTACACTAATGTGGTGTCTCAGGACCTACAAAAAAGTCTCTTGGAGCCAAGTGCAAAGTCGCACAGGAAGTCGGCCATTTTGGTCCAAGTGCGCGATTTAGTGGTTTTCACACACGTTGTTTGGAGAGTGATGCTCCGTCGCCCTTTTCACCAATCGCTTTCAAACTTCTGCTATATACTCTTAAGACATAGAGGAAAAAATTCAACCGTCGGATTTTAAATAAGTTTAAAGGTGTGGGCGTGGCTAAGCCTCAAACTTTGACCTTTCGCCACGCCACTCTTTTTTTTCACAGCTCCCTATTGGACTCCTTTTACCCAATCACCAGGAATCTCTGGTAAAAGGCAGCAGACAAGTTGAGGTCACTTGGTCTTCAGTACTGGAAGGTTTTGAAAAAAGGCGGGGCTTTGGGAGCATGGTGAAATTCGCCATCACGCCATGGAAATACGTTTGCCTCTCATTTCTTCATTTATCGTGATATCACCTCGAAATTTGTTGTGAGTGATCCTAGTCTGACCCCCAATAGAAATGGTCAGCTTAAGTTTGTGGGCGTGGCCTATTTTTTGAATTAGCACCCCCTAGGACCATTAAAACTGTCAGCCCCAAGCCATGCTTTGACTGAGGATTACGAAATTTGGTACACTAATGTGGTGTCTCAGGACCTACAAAAAAGTCTCCTGGAGCCAAGTGCAAAGTCGCACAGGAAGTCGGCCATTTTGGTCCAAGTACTCGATTTAGTGGTTTTCGCACACGTTGTTTGGAGAGTGATGCTCCATCGCCCTTTTCACCAATCACCTTCAAATTTCTGCTATATACTCTTAAGACATAGAGGAAAAAATTCAACCGTCGGATTTTAAATAAGTATAAAGATGTGGGCGTGGCTAAGCCTCAAAGTTTGACCTTTCGCTATTACATTACTTGACTTAATAACTCCCATGTGCACAATCAGATCTATTTCAAACTTTGTCTGTGTGATCACTGACCACATCTCAAGGCAACATTATTGTGGACAGCTGACATCACCTAAGCCCCGCCCCCTGACAACAGGAAGTCTATTGTTTTATGGTGAAATGCCCATATTTGTCACCTGTAACTTAGTGAACATGACACTAAGGTCATAAACTGTCTTCATAATGTTGTAATTACCATTCAGACTTGAAAGATTTCCAGAAAGGGAGGGGCTTTGATGCAATGGCGAATGCTGCCAAGACGCCATGACCTTACGTTTGACTGTAACTTCCACAAACAGCCTCCAATTTGCCCGAGACTGAACATGGCAATGAACAATCATGCCCTTTAGCCAGTGAGGCACAAACGGTTGGTGAATGTTATATAATGTCACCAAAGCTGACCTCAATGGGACTTTTCTGTAGTTGGTCACAGCGCCGCCTAGTTAACTTTAACCTTCGGTAACTTTAAAAAACATGGTCAAAATAGCATTAAAGTTGGTCACTGTCATCACACCACCAGTGTGGCAAAGATGGGGTATGCCCTAGTGGTGAGACGTGTAATATAATGGTGGGCTCAGAGGGGATGCTGAGTCAGGGTGAGGTGCAGACGAGGTGACCGTTAGCGGTTTCATGTGTCGGGGTGGTCGACGTTTCTGTTCCGGGGACGTGCCCTGGTGCCCCTGGCTGCCGGCCAGGCCGGAGCGGCGCGGAGCTGCGAGGGCCGAACGACGCTGCTTGCAGCTTTAATTAGGCCCGAGCAGTGAAGCTGCGAAGGCCTATTGTATCTGCTCCGTTTCTTCTTCTTCTTATTAGGCCCGAGCAGCGAAAGCGCTGCGAAGGCCTCTTGTTTTTGCTCTGATTAGGCCCGAGCAGCGAAAGCGCTGCGAAGGCCTCTTGTTTTTGCTCTGATTATTATTATTTTTTGTTATTCCGTGCCCCCTTTGAACAGCTTTTTGGGGACCTTAACATACCCCAAAACTCACAATATTTTGCACACTTGTCAGGCCTGGTGAAAAATTTGATATTTTAAAGGTCCCGAAAAAATCGCAAAGAAAATGGCTGAACAGCGCCCCCTACAAAGTGAAAAAAACCCCTCTCCATAAAGCTTAGTTTATCGTACAGTTATGAAATTTGGTACACTTGTAGTACTCAACAGTCCGCACAGAAAAGTCTCTTGCAACCATGGTCAATATCAAACAGGAAGTCGGCCATTTTGGGTTGAAATGGCGATTTTTTGCCGTTTTTGCCGTTTTTAGGGTCCGTTTCTGATTGGATTGCTCGATCATTTTTCGCACGATCGTCTCAAAAATTGTGTAAAATTGCTCAGAAGGGATGGGCGAACAAAATGAGATAAGGATTCTGAGTTTTCGTATATGTTGAAGGGGCGGAGCCAGGCCTCGAAGTTTGACTACTCGCCAAAAATATTTAAATTGCTATAACTTCATAACTGAATGGAATAGAGTTACCAAACTTTCTGTGGTCATTCGTCATCCACCCACAAAGTAAATTGAATGGTCGGATGATGACATCACACAAGCCCCGCCCCCTCAGGACCAAAAAGATCAAGTTTTACTGTGAAAGGTCCCAAATTGCCCCATTTCACTTAATCACCACAAATTTGTAGCTGGTAACTCAAGACAAGTGGGGGTTGCTTGGCGTCACTTTATGGGAGTTTTCGGCAGAGGGCGGGGCTGTGGCGGCGCGGCGAATTCAGGCGTACCGCCTTGGCCTTACGTTTGCCTCCCATTTCGTCATTTCCAAAGATATCGTCACGAAACTTCTTGTGAGTGATCCTAGTCCGGCCCATCAAAAGATCTGATGTGAACATCCGGTGGGCGTGGCCTATTTTCTGAAATAGCGCCCCCTAGGACCATTAAAACTGTCAGCCCCAAGCCATGCTTTGACTGAGGATTACGAAATATGGTACACTAATGTGCTGTCTCAGGACCTACAAAAAAGTCTCTTGGAGCCAAGTGCAAAGTCGCACAGGAAGTCGGCCATTTTGGTCCAAGTACGCGATTTAGTGGTTTTCGCACACGTTGTTTGGAGAGTGATGCTCCGTCGCCCTTTTCACCATTCTCCTTCAAACTTCTGCTATGTACTCGTAAGACATAGGGAAAAAAATTCAACCGTCGGATTTTTCAAAAGTTGAAAGGTGTGGGCGTGGCTAAGCCTCAAACTTTGACCTGCCGCCACGCCACTCTTTTTTTCACAGCTCCCTACTGGACTCCTTTTACCCAATCACCAGGATTCTGTGGGAAACAGCAGTAGACAACTTGAGGTTACTTGGTCTCCAGTACTGGCAGGTTTTGAAAAAAGGCGGGGCTTTGGGAGCATGGCGAAAATCGCCATCACGCCATGGAAATACGTTTGCCTCTCATTTCTTCAGTTATCGTGATATCGCTCCGACACTTCTGGTGAGTGATCCTAGTCTGACCCCCAAGAGAAGTAGACAGCTGAAGTTTGTGGGCGTGGCCTATTCTCTTAAATAGCGCCCCCTAGGTCCATTTAAACTAATAGCCCCAAGCCAAGCTTTGACTGAGGATTGCGAAATTTGGTACACTAATGTGGTGTCTCAGGACCTACAAAAAAGTCTCTTGGAGCCAAGTGCAAAGTCGCACAGGAAGTCGGCCATTTTGGTCCAAGTACGCGATTTAGTGGTTTTCGCACACGTTGTTTGGAGAGTGATGCTCCGTCGCCCTTTTCACCAATCTCCTTCAAACTTCTGCTATATACTCTTAAGACATAGGGGAAAAAATTCAACCGTCGGATTTTTCAAAAGTTGAAAGGTGTGGGCGTGGCTAAGCCTCAAACTTTGACCTGTCGCCACGCCACTCTTTTTTTCACAGCTCCCTACTGGACTCCTTTTACCCAATCACCAGGATTCTGTGGGAAACAGCAGTAGACAACTTGAGGTTACTTAGTCTCCAGTACTGGCAGGTTTTGAAAAAAGGCGGGGCTTTGGGAGCATGGCGAAAATCGCCATCACGCCATGGAAATACGTTTGCCTCTCATTTCTTCAGTTATCGTGATATCGCTACGAAACTTCTGGTGAGTGATCCTAGTCTGACCCCCAAGAGAAATAGACAGCTGAAGTTTGTGGGCGTGGCCTATTCTCTTAAATAGCGCCCCCTAGGACCATTTAAACTAATAGCCCCAAGCCATGCTTTGACTGAGGATTACGAAATTTGGTACACTAATGTGGTGTCTCAGGACCTACAAAAAAGTCTCTTGGAGCCAGGACAAAGTCGCACAGGAAGTCGGCCATTTTGGTCCAAGTACGCGATTTAGTGGTTTTCGCACACGTTGTTTGGAGAGTGATGCTCTGTCGCCCTTTTCACCAATCACTTTCAAACTTCTGCTGTATACTCATACGACGTAGGGGAAAAAATTCAACCGTCGGATTTTTCAAAAGTTGAAAGGTGTGGGCGTGGCTAAGCCTCAAACTTTGACCTTTCGCCATTACTTTACTTGACTTAATAACTCCCATGTGCATGATCAGATCTTTTTCAAACTTTGTCTGTGTGATCATTGACCATATCTGTAAAAAATGACAATGTGGACAGCTGACATCACCTAAGCCCCGCCCCCTGACTACAGGAAGTCTATTTTTTATTCTGAAATACCCATATTTGTCCCCTCTAATTTAGTGAACATGACACTAAGGTCATACACTGTCTTCATGATGTTGTAATGACCATTCAGATCTGATTGCTTTCCAGAAAGGGAGGGGCTTTTATGCCATGGCGAATTCTGGCGTAACGCCGTAACCTTACAATTCAATTTAATGGTGAGCTCAGAGGGGATGCTGAGTCAGGGTGAGGTGCGGACTAGGAAGCCATTTGCAGATTCTGGCGTCGGGGTGGTTGACGATTCTGTTCTGCCAGACGTGCCCTGGTGCCCCGGGCTGCTGGCCAGGCCGGAGCGGCGCAGAGCTGCGAGGGCCGAACGACGCTGCTTGCAGCTTTAATTATTATTATTTTTTGTTATTCCGTGCCCCCTTTGAACAGCTTTTTGGGGACCTTAACATACCCCAAAACTCACAATATTTTGCACACTTGTCAGGCCTGGTGAAAAATTTGATATTTTAAAGGTCCCAAAAAAATCGCAAAGAAAATGGCTGAACAGCGCCCCCTACAAAGTGAAAAAAACCCCTCTCCATAAAGCTTAGTTTATCGTACAGTTATGAAATTTGGTACACTTGTAGTACTCAACAGTCCGCACAGAAAAGTCTCTTGCAACCATGGTCAATATCAAACAGGAAGTCGGCCATTTTGGGTTGAAATGGCGATTTTTTGCCGTTTTTGCCGTTTTTAGGGTCCGTTTCTGATTGGATTGCTCGATCATTTTTCGCACGATCGTCTCAAAAATTGTGTAAAATTGCTCAGAAGGGATGGGCGAACAAAATGAGATAAGGATTCTGAGTTTTCGTATATGTTGAAGGGGCGGAGCCAGGCCTCGAAGTTTGACTACTCGCCAAAAATATTTAAATTGCTATAACTTCATAACTGAATGGAATAGAGTTACCAAACTTTCTGTGGTCATTCGTCATCCACCCACAAAGTAAATTGAAAGGTCGGATGATGACATCACACAAGCCCCGCCCCCTCAGGACCAAAAAGATCAAGTTTTACTGTGAAAGGTCCCAAATTGCCCCATTTCACTTAATCACCACAAATTTGTAGCTGGTAACTCAAGACAAGTGGGGGTTGCTTGGCGTCACTTTATGGGAGTTTTCGGCAGAGGGCGGGGCTGTGGTGGCGCGGCGAATTCAGGCGTACCGCCTTGGCCTTACGTTTGCCTCCCATTTCGTCATTTCCAAAGATATCGTCACGAAACTTCTTGTGAGTGATCCTAGTCCGGCCCCCCAAAAGATCTGATGTGAACATCTGGTGGGCGTGGCCTATTTTCTGAAATAGCGCCCCCTAGGACCATTAAAACTATTAGCCCCAAGCCATGCTTTGACTGAGGATTACGAAATTTGGTACACTAATGTGGTGTCTCAGGACCTACAAAAAAGTCTCTTGGAGTCAAGTTCAAAGTCGCACAGGAAGTCGGCCATTTTGGATCAAGTACGCGATTTAGTGGTTTTCGCACACGTTGTTTGGAGAGTGATGCTCCGTCGCCCTTTTCACCAATCTCCTTCAAACTTCTGCTATATACCCTTAAGACATAGGGGAAAAAATTCAACCGTCGGATTTTTCAAAAGTTGAAAGGTGTGGGCGTGGCTAAGCCTCAAACTTTGACCTGTCGCCACGCTACTCTTTTTTTCACAGCTCCCTACTGGACTCCTTTTACCCAATCACCAGGATTCTGTGGCAAACAGCAGTAGACAAGTTGAGGTTACTTGGTCTCCAGTACTGGCAGGTTTTGAAAAAAGGCGGGGCTTTGGGACCATGGCGAAAATCGCCATCACGCCATGGAAATACGTTTGTCTCTCATTTCTTCAGTTATCGTGATATTGCTACGAAACTTCTGGTGAGTGATCCTAGTCTGAGCTCCAAGAGAAATAGACAGCTGAATTTTGTGGGCGTGGCCTATGTTTTGAAATAGCGCCCCCTAGGACCATTTAAACTATTAGCCCCAAGCCATGCTTTGACTGAGGATTACGAAATTTGGTACACTAATGTGGTGTCTCAGGACCTACAAAAAAGTCTCTTGGAGTCAAGTTCAAAGTCGCACAGGAAGTCGGCCATTTTGGATCAAGTACGCGATTTAGTGGTTTTCGCACACGTTGTTTGGAGAGTGATGCTCCGTCGCCCTTTTCACCAATCTCCTTCAAACTTCTGCTATATACCCTTAAGACATAGGGGAAAAAATTTAACCGTCGGATTTTTCAAAAGTTGAAAGGTGTGGGCGTGGCTAAGCCTCAAACTTTGACCTGTCGCCACGCTACTCTTTTTTTCACAGCTCCCTACTGGACTCCTTTTACCCAATCACCAGGATTCTGTGGCAAACAGCAGTAGACAAGTTGAGGTTACTTGGTCTCCAGTACTGGCAGGTTTTGAAAAAAGGCGGGGCTTTGGGACCATGGCGAAAATCGCCATCACGCCATGGAAATACGTTTGTCTCATTTCTTCAGTTATCGTGATATTGCTACGAAACTTCTGGTGAGTGATCCTAGTCTGAGCTCCAAGAGAAATAGACAGCTGAAGTTTGTGGGCGTGGCCTATATTCTTAAATAGCGCCCCCTAGAGCCATTAAAACTTTCAGCCCCAAGCCATGCTTTGACTGAGGATTACGAAATTTGGTACACTAATGTGGGGTCTCAGGACCTACAAAAAAGTCTCTTGGAGCCAAGCGTAAAGTCGCACAGGAAGTCGGCCATTTTGGTGCAAGTACGTGATTTAGTGGTTTTCGCACACATTGTTTGGAGAGTGATGCTCCGTCGCCCTTTTCACCAATCACCTTCAAACTTCTGCAATACACTCTTAAGACATAGGGGAAAAAATTCAACCGTCGGATTTTTCAAAAGTTGAAAGGTGTGGGCGTGGCTAAGCCTCAAACGTTGACCTTTCGCCATTACTTTACTTGACTTAATAACTC
The DNA here is from genome assembly GCF_043380555.1 of Nothobranchius furzeri. NCBI lineage: Eukaryota > Metazoa > Chordata > Actinopteri > Cyprinodontiformes > Nothobranchiidae > Nothobranchius > Nothobranchius furzeri. The sequence continues at coordinate 54,874,726 of NC_091749.1, forward strand.
CCATGTGCATGATCAGATCTTTTTCGAACTTTGTCTGTGTGATCATTGACCATATCTGTAAACAATGACAATGTGGACAGCTGACATCACCTAAGCCCCGCCCCCTGACTACAGGAATTTATTTTTTATGCTGAAATGCCCATATTTGTCCCCTCTAATTTAGTCAACATGACCCTAAGGTCATGCACTGTCTTCATGATGCTGTAATGACCATTCAGATCTGATAGCTTTCCAGAAAGGGAGGGGCTTTGATGCCATGGCGAATTCTGGCGTAACGCCGTAATCTTAATATTCAATTTAATGGTGAGCTCAGAGGGGATGCTGAGTCAGGGTGAGGTGCAGACTAGGAGGCCATTCGCGGTTTCTGGTGTCGGGGTGGTTGACGTTTCTGTTCTGTCAGACGTGCACTGGTGCGACGGCAGACCGGAGCGGCGCGGAGCTGCGAGGGCCGAACGACGCTGCTTGCAGCTTTAATTAGGCCCGAGCAGCGAAAGCGCTGCGAAGGCCTCTTGTTTTTGCTCTGATTATTATTATTTTTTGTTATTCCGTGCCCCCTTTGAACAGCTTTTTGGGGACCTTAACATACCCCAAAACTCACAATATTTTGCACACTTGTCAGGCCTGGTGAAAAATTTGATATTTTAAAGGTCCCAAAAAAATCGCAAAGAAAATGGCTGAACAGCGCCCCCTACAAAGTGAAAAAAACCCCTCTCCATAAAGCTTAGTTTATCGTACAGTTATGAAATTTGGTACACTTGTAGTACTCAACAGTCCGCACAGAAAAGTCTCTTGCAACCATGGTCAATATCAAACAGGAAGTCGGCCATTTTGGGTTGAAATGGCGATTTTTTGCCGTTTTTGCCGTTTTTAGGGTCCGTTTCTGATTGGATTGCTCGATCATTTTTCGCACGATCGTCTCAAAAATTGTGTAAAATTGCTCAGAAGGGATGGGCGAACAAAATGAGATAAGGATTCTGAGTTTTCGTATATGTTGAAGGGGCGGAGCCAGGCCTCGAAGTTTGACTACTCGCCAAAAATATTTAAATTGCTATAACTTCATAACTGAATGGAATAGAGTTACCAAACTTTCTGTGGTCATTCGTCATCCACCCACAAAGTAAATTGAAAGGTCGGATGATGACATCACACAAGCCCCGCCCCCTCAGGACCAAAAAGATCAAGTTTTACTGTGAAAGGTCCCAAATTGCCCCATTTCACTTAATCACCACAAATTTGTAGCTGGTAACTCAAGACAAGTGGGGGTTGCTTGGCGTCACTTTATGGGAGTTTTCGGCAGAGGGCGGGGCTGTGGTGGCGCGGCGAATTCAGGCGTACCGCCTTGGCCTTACGTTTGCCTCCCATTTCGTCATTTCCAAAGATATCGTCACGAAACTTCTTGTGAGTGATCCTAGTCCGGCCCCCCAAAAGATCTGATGTGAACATCTGGTGGGCGTGGCCTATTTTCTGAAATAGCGCCCCCTAGGACCATTAAAACTATTAGCCCCAAGCCATGCTTTGACTGAGGATTACGAAATTTGGTACACTAATGTGGTGTCTCAGGACCTACAAAAAAGTCTCTTGGAGTCAAGTTCAAAGTCGCACAGGAAGTCGGCCATTTTGGATCAAGTACGCGATTTAGTGGTTTTCGCACACGTTGTTTGGAGAGTGATGCTCCGTCGCCCTTTTCACCAATCTCCTTCAAACTTCTGCTATATACCCTTAAGACATAGGGGAAAAAATTCAACCGTCGGATTTTTCAAAAGTTGAAAGGTGTGGGCGTGGCTAAGCCTCAAACTTTGACCTGTCGCCACGCTACTCTTTTTTTCACAGCTCCCTACTGGACTCCTTTTACCCAATCACCAGGATTCTGTGGCAAACAGCAGTAGACAAGTTGAGGTTACTTGGTCTCCAGTACTGGCAGGTTTTGAAAAAAGGCGGGGCTTTGGGACCATGGCGAAAATCGCCATCACGCCATGGAAATACGTTTGTCTCTCATTTCTTCAGTTATCGTGATATTGCTACGAAACTTCTGGTGAGTGATCCTAGTCTGAGCTCCAAGAGAAATAGACAGCTGAATTTTGTGGGCGTGGCCTATGTTTTGAAATAGCGCCCCCTAGGACCATTTAAACTATTAGCCCCAAGCCATGCTTTGACTGAGGATTACGAAATTTGGTACACTAATGTGGTGTCTCAGGACCTACAAAAAAGTCTCTTGGAGTCAAGTTCAAAGTCGCACAGGAAGTCGGCCATTTTGGATCAAGTACGCGATTTAGTGGTTTTCGCACACGTTGTTTGGAGAGTGATGCTCCGTCGCCCTTTTCACCAATCTCCTTCAAACTTCTGCTATATACCCTTAAGACATAGGGGAAAAAATTTAACCGTCGGATTTTTCAAAAGTTGAAAGGTGTGGGCGTGGCTAAGCCTCAAACTTTGACCTGTCGCCACGCTACTCTTTTTTTCACAGCTCCCTACTGGACTCCTTTTACCCAATCACCAGGATTCTGTGGCAAACAGCAGTAGACAAGTTGAGGTTACTTGGTCTCCAGTACTGGCAGGTTTTGAAAAAAGGCGGGGCTTTGGGACCATGGCGAAAATCGCCATCACGCCATGGAAATACGTTTGTCTCATTTCTTCAGTTATCGTGATATTGCTACGAAACTTCTGGTGAGTGATCCTAGTCTGAGCTCCAAGAGAAATAGACAGCTGAAGTTTGTGGGCGTGGCCTATATTCTTAAATAGCGCCCCCTAGAGCCATTAAAACTTTCAGCCCCAAGCCATGCTTTGACTGAGGATTACGAAATTTGGTACACTAATGTGGGGTCTCAGGACCTACAAAAAAGTCTCTTGGAGCCAAGCGTAAAGTCGCACAGGAAGTCGGCCATTTTGGTGCAAGTACGTGATTTAGTGGTTTTCGCACACATTGTTTGGAGAGTGATGCTCCGTCGCCCTTTTCACCAATCACCTTCAAACTTCTGCAATACACTCTTAAGACATAGGGGAAAAAATTCAACCGTCGGATTTTTCAAAAGTTGAAAGGTGTGGGCGTGGCTAAGCCTCAAACGTTGACCTTTCGCCATTACTTTACTTGACTTAATAACTCCCATGTGCATGATCAGATCTTTTTCGAACTTTGTCTGTGTGATCATTGACCATATCTGTAAACAATGACAATGTGGACAGCTGACATCACCTAAGCCCCGCCCCCTGACTACAGGAATTTATTTTTTATGCTGAAATGCCCATATTTGTCCCCTCTAATTTAGTCAACATGACCCTAAGGTCATGCACTGTCTTCATGATGCTGTAATGACCATTCAGATCTGATAGCTTTCCAGAAAGGGAGGGGCTTTGATGCCATGGCGAATTCTGGCGTAACGCCGTAATCTTAATATTCAATTTAATGGTGAGCTCAGAGGGGATGCTGAGTCAGGGTGAGGTGCAGACTAGGAGGCCATTCGCGGTTTCTGGTGTCGGGGTGGTTGACGTTTCTGTTCTGTCAGACGTGCACTGGTGCGACGGCAGACCGGAGCGGCGCGGAGCTGCGAGGGCCGAACGACGCTGCTTGCAGCTTTAATTATTATTATTATTCTTTTTTCTTCCGCGTCTTTGAATGGCCTTTAGGGGGTCTTAGCATATCCAAAAAGTCACCAAATTCTGGCCCAATATAGAAAGTGCGTGAAATTTACGTATTTCACTGGCGATGTGAAAGTTCGTCAAAAAGTGACTGAACAGCGCCCCCTAGAAAGTGAAAAATACCCCTCTCCATAAAGCTTAGTTTATCGTACAGTTATGAAATTTGGTATAATTGTAGTACTCAACAGTCCGCACAGAAAAGTCTCTTGCAACCATGGTCAATATCAAACAGGAAGTCGGCCATTTTGGAGTAAAGTGGCCATTTTGACCCCGTTTTGGCCATTTCTAGGGTCTATATTTGGTTGAACAGTTTGGTCATTTTTCGCACCATCGTCTCAAAAATTGTGCGAGATCGAACAGAAGCGATGGACGATTCAAATGAGACAATAAAATTGACTTTTCGTAAATACTGAAGGGGCGGGGCCAGGCCTCAAAGTTCGAGCACTCGCCAAAAAAATTCAAATTGCTATAATTTCATAAATGAAAGAATTACAGTTAAAGAAATGTTCTGTGGACAATTGTCATCGCCCTCCGAAGACAAATGAATGGTCGATTGATGATGTCACATAAGCCCCTCCCCCTCAGGACTTAAAAGGTCAAGTTTTACTGGGAAATTTTCCAAAATTCGCCCTTTCCAATAATCACCCCAAATTTGTAGCGGGAAACTGAAGACAAGTTGGGGTTGCTTGGCTTCACTTTATGGGAGTTTTCTGCAGAAGGCGGGGCTGTGGCGGCGCGGCGAATTCAGGCGTACCGCTTAGGCCTTACGTTTGCCTCCCATTTCGTCATTTCTAGAGATATCGCCACGAAGCTTCTTGTGAGTGATCCTAGTCTGGCCCCCCAAAAGATCTGATGTGAAATTCCGGTGGGCGTGGTCTATTTTCTGAAATAGCGCCCCCTAGGACCATTAAAACTGACAGCCCCAAGCCATGCTTTGACTGAGGATTACGAAATTTGGTACACTAATGTGGTGTCTCAGGACCTACAAAAAAGTCTCTTGGAGCCAAGTGCATTGTCGCACAGGAAGTCGGCCATTTTGGTCCAAGTGCGCAATTTAGTGGTTTTCGCACACGTTGTTTGGAGAGTGATGCTCCGTCGCCCTTTTCACCAATTGCCTTCACACTTCGGCTACATACTCTTAAGACATAGATGAAAAAATTCAACCGTCGGATTTTAAATAAGTATAAAGGTGTGGGCGTGGCTAAGCCTCAAACTTTGACCTGTCGCCACGCCACTCTTTTTTTTCACAGCTCCCTATTGGACTCCTTTTAACCAATCACCACCAAACAGTGGCGAATAGCAGCAGACAAGTTGAGGTCACTTGGTCTATAGTACTGGCAGGTTTCGAATAAAGGCGGGGCTTTGGGAGAATGGCGAAATTCGCCATCACGACATGGAAATACGTTTGTCTCTCATTTCTTCAGTCATTGTGACATCGCCATACAAGTTCTGATGAGTGATCCTACTCTGACCCCTAATAGAATTGGACAGCTGAAGTTTGTGGGCGTGGCCTATTTTCTGAAACAGCGCCCCCTAGGACCATTAAAACAGTCAGCCCCAAGCCATGCTTTGACTGAGGATCACAAAATTTGGCACACTAATGTAGTGTACCAGGACCTACAAAAAAGTCTCTTGGAGCCAAGCACAATGTCGCACAGGAGGTCGGCCATTTTGGTCCAAGTACTCAATTTAGTGGTTTTCGCACACGTTATTAGGAGAATGATATCTCCTCGCCCTTTCCACCGATCACCTTCAAACCTCTGCTATATACTCTTAAGACATAGAGGAAAAAATTCAACCGTCGGATTTTAAATAAGTATAAAGGTGTGGGCGTGGCTAAGCCTCAAACTTTGACCAGTCGCCATTACGTTACTTGACTTAATAACGCCCATGTGCATGATCAGATCAATTTCAAACTTTGTCTGTCTGATCACTGACCACATCTGAAGACAGTGACAATGTGGACAGCTGGCATCACCTAAGCCCCGCCCCCTGACTACAGGAAGTCTACTGTTTTATGGTGAAATGCCCATATTTGTCCCCTCTAATTTAGTCAACATGACACTAAGGTCATGCACTGTCTTCATGATGTTGTAATGACTATTCAGATCTGATAGCTTTTCAGAAAGGGAGGGGCTTTGATGCCATGGCGATTTCTGGCGTGACGCTGTGACCTTACGTTTGACTGTAACTTCCACAAACAGCCTCCGATTTGCCCGAGACTGAACATCACATCACCAGTGTGGTAAAGATAGAGTATCTCCTAGTGGTGAGACGTGTAATGCTGGGCTCAGAGGGGATGCTGAATCAGGGTGAGGTGTGGACGAGGAGGCCGTTCACGGTTTCTGGTGTCGGGGCGGTTGACTTTCTGTTCTGCCAGACGTGCCCTGGTGCCCCCGGCTGCCGGCCAGGATGGACAAGCGCGGAGCTGGGTTTGGAGAGCGTCGGGGATGGAGCGGAGGGGGTGCGGAAGGAGGGCGAGCAGCTTCGCTGCGAGGGCCGAACGACGCTGCTTGCAGCTTTAATTAGGCCCGAGCAGTGAAGCTGCGAAGGCCTATTGTATCTGCTCCGTTTATTATTTTTTTTTTTCTTTCTTTCTTTCTTTTTTTTTCTTCCGCGTCTTTGGATGGCCTTTAGGGGGTCTTAGCATATCCAAAAAGTCACCAAATTCTGGCCCAATATAGAAAGTGCGTGAAATTTACGTATTTCACTGGCAACGTGAAAGTTGGTAAAAAAATGTTTCAACAGCGCCCCCTGGAAAATTAAAAATACCCCTCCGCTTTGACCTTTTTTCATAGTAGAGTGATGAAATTTGGTACACTTGTAGAACTCAACAATACGCACAGAAAAGCCTCTTGCACCCATGGTCAATATCAAACAGGAAGTCGGCCATTTTGGACTAAAGTGGCCATTTTGACCCCGTTTTGGCCATTTCTAGGGTCTATATTTGGTTTAACAGTTTGGTCATTTTTCGCACGATCGTCTCAAAAATAGTGTGCGATCGAACAGAAGCGATGGACGATTAAAATGAGACTTTAAAATTGACTTTTCGTAAATACTGAAGGGGCGGGACCAGGCCTCAAAGTTAGAGCACTCGCCAAAAAAATTCAAATTGCTATAGATTCATAAATGAAAGAATTACAGTTAAAGAAATGTTCTAAGGACAATCGTCGTCGCCCTCCGAAGACAAATGAATGGTCGATTGATGATGTCACATAAGCCCCGCCCCCTCAGGACTTAAAAGGTCAAGATTTACTGGGAAATTTTCCAAAATTCGCCCTTTCCAATAATCACCCCAAATTTGTAGCGGGTAACTGAAGACAAGTTGGGGTTGCTTGGCGTCACTTTATGGGAGTTTTCTCCAGAAGGCGGGGCTGTGGCGGCGCGGCGAAGTCAGGCGTACCGCTTAGGCCTTACGTTTGCCTCCCATTTCGTCATTTCTAGAGATATCACCACAAAACCTCTTGGGAGTGATCCTAGTTCAGCCCCCCACAAAATGTGATGTGAACATCCGGTGGGCGTGGCCTATTTTCTGAAATAGCGCCCCCTAGGACCATTAAAACTGTCAGCCCCAAGTCATGCTTTGACTGAGGATTATGAAATTTGGCACACTAATGTGGTGTCTCAGGACCTACAAAAAAGTCTCTTGGAGCCAAGTGCAAAGTCGCACAGGAAGTCGGCCATTTTGGTCCAAGTACTCGATTTAGTGGTTTTCGCACACGTTGTTTGGAGAGTGATGCTCCATCGCCCTTTTCACCAATCGCCTTCAAACTTCTGCTATAGACTCTTAAGACATAAAGGAAAAAATTCAACCGTCGGATTTTAAATAAGTATAAAGGTGTGGGCGTGGCTAAGCCTCAAACTTTGACCTGTCACCACGCCACTCTTTTTTTCACAGCTACCTATTGGACTCCTTTTACCCAATCGCCAGCAATCTCTGGCGACTAGCAGCTGACAAGTTGAGGTCACTTAGTCTCCAGTACTGGCAGGTTTTGAAAAAAGGCGGGGCTTTGGGAGCATGGCAAAATTCACCATCACGCCATGGCAATACGTTTGCCTCTCATTTCTTCAATTATCGTGCCATCACCACAAAATGTCTGGTGAGTGATCCTAGTCTGACCCCCAATAGATTTGGACAGCTGTAGTTTGTGGGCGTGGCCTATTTTCTGAAATGGCGCCCTCTAGGACCATTAAAACTGTCAGCCCCTAGCCATGCTTTGACTGAGGAGTACGAAATCTGGTACACTAATGTGGTGTCTCCGGTCCTACAAAAAAGTCTCTTGGAGCCAAGTGCAAAGTCGCACAGGAAGTCGGCCATTTTGGTCCAAGTAGTCGATTTAGTGGTTTTCGCACACGTTGTTTGGAGAGTGTTACACCATTGCCCTTTTCACCAATCACCTTCAAACTTCTGCTATAGACTCTTAAGACAAAGGGGAAAAAATTCAACCTACGGATTTTAAATAAGTATAAAGGTGTGGGCGTGGCTAAGCCTCAAACTTTGACCTGTCGCAACGCCACTCTTTTTTTCACAGCTCCCTATTGGACACCTTTTAACCAATCACCAGCAATCACTGGCAAATAGCAGCAGACAAGTTGAGGTCACTTGGTCTATAGTACTGGCAGGTTTCGAATAAAGGCGGGGCTTTGGGAGCATGGCGAAATTCGCCATCACGCCATGGAAATACGTTTGTCTCTCATTTCTTCAATCATTGTGACATCGCCACACAATTTCTGATGAGTGATCCTACTCTGACCCCTAATAGAATTGGACAGCTGAAGTTTGTGGGCGTGGCCTATTTTCTGAAATAGCGCCCCCTAGGACCATTAAAACTGTCAGCCCCAAGCCGTGCTTTGACTGAGGATCACGAACTTTGGCACACTAATGTAGTGTCTCAGGACCTACAAAAAAGTCTCTTGGAGCCAAGCGCAATGTCGCACAGGAGGTCGGCCATTTTGGTCCAAGTACTCGATTTAGTGGTTTTCGCACACGTTATTAGGAGAATGATGTCTCGTCGCCCTTTCCACCGATCACCTTCAAACTCTTGCTATATACTCTTAAGACATAGAGGAAAAGATTCAACCGTCGGATTTTAAATAAGTATAAAGGTGTGGGCGTGGCTAAGCCTCAAACTTTAACCAGTCGCCATTACGTTACTTGACTCAATAACTCCCTTGTGCATGATCAGATCAATTTCAAACTTTGTCCGTGTGATCACTGACCACATCTGAAGACAGTGACAATGTGGACAGCTGGCATCACCTAAGCCCCGCCCCCTGACTACAGGAAGTCTTCTGTTTTATGGTGAAATGCCCATATTTGTCCCCTCTAATTTAGTCAACATGACACTAAGGTCATGCACTGTCTTCATGATGTTGTAATGACTATTCAGATCTGATAGCTTTTCAGAAAGGGAGGAGCTTTGATGCCATGGCGATTTCTGGCGTGACGCTGTGACCTTACGTTTGACTGTAACTTCCACAAACAGCCTCCGATTTGCCAGAGACTGAACATCACATCACCAGTGTGGTAAAGATAGAGTATCTCCTAGTGGTGAGACGTGTAATGCTGGGCTCAGAGGGGATGCTGAATCAGGGTGAGGTGTGGACGAGGAGGCCGTTCACGGTTTCTGGTGTTGGGGTGGTTGACTTTCTGTTCTGCCAGACGTGCCCTGGTGCCCCCGGCTGCCGGCCAGGATGGACAAGCGCGGAGCTGGGTTTGGAGAGCGTCGGGGATGGAGCGGAGGGGGTGCGGAAGGAGGGCGAGCAGCTTCGCTGCGAGGGCCGAACGACGCTGCTTGCAGCTTTAATTATTATTATTCTTTTTTCTTCCGCGTCTTTGAATGGCCTTTAGGGGGTCTTAGCATATCCAAAAAGTCACCAAATTCTGGCCCAATATAGAAAGTGCGTGAAATTTACGTATTTCACTGGCGATGTGAAAGTTCGTCAAAAAGTGACTGAACAGCGCCCCCTAGAAAGTGAAAAATACCCCTCTCCTTAAAGCTTAGTTTATCGTACAGTTATGAAATTTGGTATACTTGTAGTACTCAACAGTCCGCACAGAAAAGTCTCTTGCAACCATGGTCAATATCAAACAGGAAGTCGGCCATTTTGGAGTAAAGTGGCCATTTTGACCCCGTTTTGGCCATTTCTAGGGTCTATATTTGGTTGAACAGTTTGGTCATTTTTCGCACCATCGTCTCAAAAATTGTGCGAGATCGAACAGAAGCGATGGACGATTCAAATGAGACAATAAAATTGACTTTTCGTAAATACTGAAGGGGCGGGGCCAGGCCTCAAAGTTCGAGCACTCGCCAAAAAAATTCAAATTGCTATAATTTCATAAATGAAAGAATTACAGTTAAAGAAATGTTCTGTGGACAATTGTCATCGCCCTCCGAAGACAAATGAATGGTCGATTGATGATGTCACATAAGCCCCGCCCCCTCAGGACTTAAAAGGTCAAGTTTTACTGGGAAATTTTCCAAAATTCGCCCTTTCCAATAATCACCCCAAATTTGTAGCGGGAAACTGAAGACAAGTTGGGGTTGCTTGGCTTCACTTTATGGGAGTTTTCTGCAGAAGGCGGGGCTGTGGCGGCGCGGCGAATTCAGGCGTACCGCTTAGGCCTTACGTTTGCCTCCCATTTCGTCATTTCTAGAGATATCGCCACGAAGCTTCTTGTGAGTGATCCTAGTCTGGCCCCCCAAAAGATCTGATGTGAAATTCCGGTGGGCGTGGTCTATTTTCTGAAATAGCGCCCCCTAGGACCATTAAAACTGACAGCCCCAAGCCATGCTTTGACTGAGGATTACGAAATTTGGTACACTAATGTGGTGTCTAAGGACCTACAAAAAAGTCTCTTGGAGCCAAGTGCATTGTCGCACAGGAAGTCGGCCATTTTGGTCCAAGTGCGCAATTTAGTGGTTTTCGCACACGTTGTTTGGAGAGTGATGCTCCGTCGCCCTTTTCACCAATTGCCTTCACACTTCGGCTACATACTCTTAAGACATAGATGAAAAAATTCAACCGTCGGATTTTAAATAAGTATAAAGGTGTGGGCGTGGCTAAGCCTCAAACTTTGACCTGTCGCCACGCCACTCTTTTTTTTCACAGCTCCCTATTGGACTCCTTTTAACCAATCACCACCAAACAGTGGCGAATAGCAGCAGACAAGTTGAGGTCACCTGGTCTATAGTACTGGCAGGTTTCGAATAAAGGCGGGGCTTTGGGAGAATGGCGAAATTCGCCATCACGACATGGAAATACGTTTGTCTCTCATTTCTTCAGTCATTGTGACATCGCCATACAAGTTCTGATGAGTGATCCTACTCTGACCCCTAATAGAATTGGACAGCTGAAGTTTGTGGGCGTGGCCTATTTTCTGAAACAGCGCCCCCTAGGACCATTAAAACAGTCAGCCCCAAGCCATGCTTTGACTGAGGATCACAAAATTTGGCACACTAATGTAGTGTACCAGGACCTACAAAAAAGTCTCTTGGAGCCAAGCACAATGTCGCACAGGAGGTCGGCCATTTTGGTCCAAGTACTCAATTTAGTGGTTTTCGCACACGTTATTAGGAGAATGATATCTCCTCGCCCTTTCCACCGATCACCTTCAAACCTCTGCTATATACTCTTAAGACATAGAGGAAAAAATTCAACCGTCGGATTTTAAATAAGTATAAAGGTGTGGGCGTGGCTAAGCCTCAAACTTTGACCAGTCGCCATTACGTTACTTGACTTAATAACTCCCATGTGCATGATCAGATCAATTTCAAACTTTGTCTGTGTGATCACTGACCACATCTGAAGACAGTGACAATGTGGACAGCTGGCATCACCTAAGCCCCGCCCCCTGACTACAGGAAGTCTACTGTTTTATGGTGAAATGCCCATATTTGTCCCCTCTAATTTAGTCAACATGACACTAAGGTCATGCACTGTCTTCATGATGTTGTAATGACTATTCAGATCTGATAGCTTTTCAGAAAGGGAGGAGCTTTGATGCCATGGCGATTTCTGGCGTGACGCTGTGACCTTACGTTTGACTGTAACTTCCACAAACAGCCTCCGATTTGCCCGAGACTGAACATCACATCACCAGTGTGGTAAAGATAGAGTATCTCCTAGTGGTGAGACGTGTAATGCTGGGCTCAGAGGGGATGCTGAATCAGGGTGAGGTGTGGACGAGGAGGCCGTTCACGGTTTCTGGTGTCGGGGCGGTTGACTTTCTGTTCTGCCAGACGTGCCCTGGTAACCCCGGCTGCCGGCCAGGATGGACAAGCGCGGAGCTGGGTTTGGAGAGCGTCGGGGATGGAGCGGAGGGGGTGCGGAAGGAGGGCGAGCAGCTTCGCTGCGAGGGCCGAACGACGCTGCTTGCAGCTTTAATTAGGCCCGAGCAGCGAAGCGCTGCGAAGGCCTATTGTATCTGCTCCGTTTATTAGGCCCGAGCAGTGAAGCTGCGAAGGCCTATTGTATCTGCTCCGTTTCTTCTTCTTATTAGGCCCGAGCAGTGAAGCTGCGAAGGCCTATTGTATCTGCTCCGTTTATTATTACGCTTTCTTTCTTTCTTTTTTCTTCCGCGTCTTTGACTGGCCTTTAGGGGGTCTTAGCATATCCAAAAAGTCACCAAATTCTGGCCCAATATTGAAAGTGCGTGAAATTTACGTATTTCACTGGCAATGTGAAAGTTCATAAAAGAATGGCTGAACAGCGCCCCCTAGAAAGTGAAAAATACCCCTCTCCATAAAGCTTAGTTTATCGTACAGTTATGAAATTTGGTACACTTGTAGAACTCAACAATACGCACAGAAAAGCCTCTTGCATCCATGGTCAATATCAAACAGGAAGTCGGCCATTTTGGACTAAAGTGGCCATTTTGACCCTGTTTCGGCCATTTCTTGGGTCTATATTTGGTTGAACAGTTTGGTCATTTTTCGCACGATCGTCTCAAAAATAGTGTGCGATCGAACAGAAGCGACGGACGATTAAAATGAGACAATAAAATTGACTTTTCGTAAATACTGAAGGGGCGGGACCAGGCCTCAAAGTTCGAGCACTCGCCAAAAAAATTCAAATTGCTATAATTTCATAAATGAAAGAATTACAGTTAAAGTAACTTTCTATGGACAATCATCATCGCCCCCCGAAGACAAATGAATGGTCAATTGATGATGTCACATAAGCCCCGCCCCTTCAGGACTTAAAAGGTCAAGTTTTACTGGGAAATTTTCCAAAATTTGCCCTTTCAAATAATCATCCCAAATTTGTATCAGGTAACTGAAGACAAGTTGGGGTTGCTTGGCGTCACTTTATGGGAGTTTTCTGCAGAAGGCGGGGCTGTGGCGGCGCGGCGAACTCAGGCGTACCACTTAGGCCTTACGTTTGCCTCCCATTTCGTCATTTCTAGAGATATCGCCACGAAACTTCTTGTGAGTGATGCTAGTCCGGCCCCCCAAAAAATCTGATGTGACATTCCGGTGGGCGTGGTCTATTTGTTGAAATAGCGCCCCCTAGGACCATTAAAACTGACAGCCCCAAGCCATGCTTTGACTGAGGATTACGAAATGTGGTACACTATTGTGGTGTCTCAGGACCTACAAAAAAGTCTCTTGGAGCCAAGTGCAAAGTCGCACAGGAAGTCGGCCATTTTGGTCCAAGTGCGTGATTTAGTGGTTTTCGCACACGTTGTTTGGAGAGTGATGCTCCGTCGCCCTTTTCACCAATCGCCTTCACACTTCTGCTATATACTCTTAAGACATAGATGAAAAAATTCAACCGTCGGATTTTAAATAAGTATAAAGGTGTGGGCGTGGCTAAGCCTCAAACTCTGACTTGTCGCCACGCCACTCTTTTTTTCACAGTTCCCTATTGGACTCCTTTTATCCAATCACCACCAAACAGTGGCAAATAGCAGCAGACAAGTTGAGGTCACTAGGTCTATAGTACTGGCAGGTTTCGAATAAAGGCGGGGCTTTGGGAGCATGGCGAAATTCGCCATCACGCCATGGAAATACGTTTGTCTCTCATTTCTTCAATCATTGTGACATTGCCACACAATTTCTGATGAGTGATCCTACTCTGACCCCTAATATAATTGGACAGCTGAAGTTTGTGGGCGTGGCCTATTTTCCAAAACAGTGCCCCCTAGGACCATTAAAACAGTCAGCCCCAAGCCATGCTTTGACTGAGGATCACAAAATTTGGCACACTAATGTAGTGTCTCAGGACCTACAAAAAAGTCTCTTGGAGCCAAGCGCAATGTCGCACAGGAGGTCGGCCATTTTGGTGCAATTACTCAATTAAGTGGTTTTCGCACACGTTATAAGGAGAATGATATCTCCTCGCCCTTTCCACCGATCACCTTCAAACTCCTGCTATATACTCTTAAGACATAGAGGAAAAAATTCAACCGTCGGATTTTAAATAAGTATAAAGGTATGGGCGTGGCTAAGCCTCAAACTTTGACCAGTCGCCATTACTTTATTTGACTTAATAACTCCCATGTGCATGATCAGATCAATTTCATACTTTGTCTGTGTGATCACTGACCACATCTGAAGACAGTGACAATGTGGACAGCTGACATCACCTAAGCCCCGCCCCCTGACTAAAGGAAGTCTATTGTTTTATGGTGAACTGCCCATATTTGTCCCCTCTAATTTAGTCAAGATGACACTAAGGTCATGCACTGTCTTCATGATGTTGTAATGACCATTCAGATCTGATAGCTTTTCAGAAAGTGAGGGGCTTTGATGCCATGGCGATTTCTGGCGTGACGCTGTGACCTTACGTTTGACTGTAACTTCCACAAACAGCCTCCGATTTGCCCGAGACTGAACATCACATCACCAGTGTGGTAAAGATAGAGTATCTCCTAGGGGTGAGACATGTAATGGTGGGCTCAGAAGGGATGCTGAGTCAGGGTGAGGTGTGGACGAGGAGGCCTTTCACGGTTTCCGGTGTTGGGGTGGCTGACTTTCTGTTCCGACAGGCATGCCCTGATGCCCTCGGCTGCCGGCCAGGATGGAGAAGCGCGGAGCCGGGTTTGGAGAGCGTCGGGGATGGAGCGGAGGGGGTGCTGAAGGAGGGCGAGCAGCTTCGCTGCGAGGGCCGAACGACGCTGCTTGCAGCTTTAATTAGGCCCGAGCAGCGAAAGCGCTGCGAAGGCCTCTTGTTTTTGCTCTGATTATTATTATTTTTTGTTATTCCGTGCCCCCTTTGAACAGCTTTTTGGGGACCTTAACATACCCCAAAACTCACAATATTTTGCACACTTGTCAGGCCTGGTGAAAAATTTGATATTTTAAAGGTCCCAAAAAAATCGCAAAGAAAATGGCTGAACAGCGCCCCCTACAAAGTGAAAAAAAACCCTCTCCATAAAGCTTAGTTTATCGTACAGTTATGAAATTTGGTACACTTGTAGTACTCAACAGTCCGCACAGAAAAGTCTCTTGCAACCATGGTCAATATCAAACAGGAAGTCGGCCATTTTGGGTTGAAATGGCGATTTTTTGCCGTTTTTGCCGTTTTTAGGGTCCGTTTCTGATTGGATTGCTCGATCATTTTTCGCACGATCGTCTCAAAAATTGTGTAAAATTGCTCAGAAGGGATGGGCGAACAAAATGAGATAAGGATTCTGAGTTTTCGTATATGTTGAAGGGGCGGAGCCAGGCCTCGAAGTTTGACTACTCGCCAAAAATATTTAAATTGCTATAACTTCATAACTGAATGGAATAGAGTTACCAAACTTTCTGTGGTCATTCGTCATCCACCCACAAAGTAAATTGAAAGGTCGGATGATGACATCACACAAGCCCCGCCCCCTCAGGACCAAAAAGATCAAGTTTTACTGTGAAAGGTCCCAAATTGCCCCATTTCACTTAATCACCACAAATTTGTAGCTGGTAACTCAAGACAAGTGGGGGTTGCTTGGCGTCACTTTATGGGAGTTTTCGGCAGAGGGCGGGGCTGTGGTGGCGCGGCGAATTCAGGCGTACCGCCTTGGCCTTACGTTTGCCTCCCATTTCGTCATTTCCAAAGATATCGTCACGAAACTTCTTGTGAGTGATCCTAGTCCGGCCCCCCAAAAGATCTGATGTGAACATCTGGTGGGCGTGGCCTATTTTCTGAAATAGCGCCCCCTAGGACCATTAAAACTATTAGCCCCAAGCCATGCTTTGACTGAGGATTACGAAATTTGGTACACTAATGTGGTGTCTCAGGACCTACAAAAAAGTCTCTTGGAGTCAAGTTCAAAGTCGCACAGGAAGTCGGCCATTTTGGATCAAGTACGCGATTTAGTGGTTTTCGCACACGTTGTTTGGAGAGTGATGCTCCGTCGCCCTTTTCACCAATCTCCTTCAAACTTCTGCTATATACCCTTAAGACATAGGGGAAAAAATTCAACCGTCGGATTTTTCAAAAGTTGAAAGGTGTGGGCGTGGCTAAGCCTCAAACTTTGACCTGTCGCCACGCTACTCTTTTTTTCACAGCTCCCTACTGGACTCCTTTTACCCAATCACCAGGATTCTGTGGCAAACAGCAGTAGACAAGTTGAGGTTACTTGGTCTCCAGTACTGGCAGGTTTTGAAAAAAGGCGGGGCTTTGGGACCATGGCGAAAATCGCCATCACGCCATGGAAATACGTTTGTCTCTCATTTCTTCAGTTATCGTGATATTGCTACGAAACTTCTGGTGAGTGATCCTAGTCTGAGCTCCAAGAGAAATAGACAGCTGAATTTTGTGGGCGTGGCCTATGTTTTGAAATAGCGCCCCCTAGGACCATTTAAACTATTAGCCCCAAGCCATGCTTTGACTGAGGATTACGAAATTTGGTACACTAATGTGGTGTCTCAGGACCTACAAAAAAGTCTCTTGGAGTCAAGTTCAAAGTCGCACAGGAAGTCGGCCATTTTGGATCAAGTACGCGATTTAGTGGTTTTCGCACACGTTGTTTGGAGAGTGATGCTCCGTCGCCCTTTTCACCAATCTCCTTCAAACTTCTGCTATATACCCTTAAGACATAGGGGAAAAAATTTAACCGTCGGATTTTTCAAAAGTTGAAAGGTGTGGGCGTGGCTAAGCCTCAAACTTTGACCTGTCGCCACGCTACTCTTTTTTTCACAGCTCCCTACTGGACTCCTTTTACCCAATCACCAGGATTCTGTGGCAAACAGCAGTAGACAAGTTGAGGTTACTTGGTCTCCAGTACTGGCAGGTTTTGAAAAAAGGCGGGGCTTTGGGACCATGGCGAAAATCGCCATCACGCCATGGAAATACGTTTGTCTCATTTCTTCAGTTATCGTGATATTGCTACGAAACTTCTGGTGAGTGATCCTAGTCTGAGCTCCAAGAGAAATAGACAGCTGAAGTTTGTGGGCGTGGCCTATATTCTTAAATAGCGCCCCCTAGAGCCATTAAAACTTTCAGCCCCAAGCCATGCTTTGACTGAGGATTACGAAATTTGGTACACTAATGTGGGGTCTCAGGACCTACAAAAAAGTCTCTTGGAGCCAAGCGTAAAGTCGCACAGGAAGTCGGCCATTTTGGTGCAAGTACGTGATTTAGTGGTTTTCGCACACATTGTTTGGAGAGTGATGCTCCGTCGCCCTTTTCACCAATCACCTTCAAACTTCTGCAATACACTCTTAAGACATAGGGGAAAAAATTCAACCGTCGGATTTTTCAAAAGTTGAAAGGTGTGGGCGTGGCTAAGCCTCAAACGTTGACCTTTCGCCATTACTTTACTTGACTTAATAACTCCCATGTGCATGATCAGATCTTTTTCGAACTTTGTCTGTGTGATCATTGACCATATCTGTAAACAATGACAATGTGGACAGCTGACATCACCTAAGCCCCGCCCCCTGACTACAGGAATTTATTTTTTATGCTGAAATGCCCATATTTGTCCCCTCTAATTTAGTCAACATGACCCTAAGGTCATGCACTGTCTTCATGATGCTGTAATGACCATTCAGATCTGATAGCTTTCCAGAAAGGGAGGGGCTTTGATGCCATGGCGAATTCTGGCGTAACGCCGTAATCTTAATATTCAATTTAATGGTGAGCTCAGAGGGGATGCTGAGTCAGGGTGAGGTGCAGACTAGGAGGCCATTCGCGGTTTCTGGTGTCGGGGTGGTTGACGTTTCTGTTCTGTCAGACGTGCACTGGTGCGACGGCAGACCGGAGCGGCGCGGAGCTGCGAGGGCCGAACGACGCTGCTTGCAGCTTTAATTAGGCCCGAGCAGTGAAGCTGCGAAGGCCTATTGTATCTGCTCCGTTTCTTCT
Organism: Nothobranchius furzeri; assembly: GCF_043380555.1. Classification (NCBI taxonomy): domain Eukaryota; kingdom Metazoa; phylum Chordata; class Actinopteri; order Cyprinodontiformes; family Nothobranchiidae; genus Nothobranchius; species Nothobranchius furzeri. Next base: position 54,892,651 of record NC_091749.1, read on the forward strand.
TATTATTATTATTCTTTTTTCTTCCGCGTCTTTGAATGGCCTTTAGGGGGTCTTAGCATATCCAAAAAGTCACCAAATTCTGGCCCAATATAGAAAGTGCGTGAAATTTACGTATTTCACTGGCGATGTGAAAGTTCGTCAAAAAGTGACTGAACAGCGCCCCCTAGAAAGTGAAAAATACCCCTCTCCATAAAGCTTAGTTTATCGTACAGTTATGAAATTTGGTATACTTGTAGTACTCAACAGTCCGCACAGAAAAGTCTCTTGCAACCATGGTCAATATCAAACAGGAAGTCGGCCATTTTGGAGTAAAGTGGCCATTTTGACCCCGTTTTGGCCATTTCTAGGGTCTATATTTGGTTGAACAGTTTGGTCATTTTTCGCACCATCGTCTCAAAAATTGTGCGAGATCGAACAGAAGCGATGGACGATTCAAATGAGACAATAAAATTGACTTTTCGTAAATACTGAAGGGGCGGGGCCAGGCCTCAAAGTTCGAGCACTCGCCAAAAAAATTCAAATTGCTATAATTTCATAAATGAAAGAATTACAGTTAAAGAAATAATCTGTGGACAATTGTCATCGCCCTCCGAAGACAAATGAATGGTCGATTGATGATGTCACATAAGCCCCGCCCCCTCAGGACTTAAAAGGTCAAGTTTTACTGGGAAATTTTCCAAAATTCGCCCTTTCCAATAATCACCCCAAATTTGTAGCGGGAAACTGAAGACAAGTTGGGGTTGCTTGGCTTCACTTTATGGGAGTTTTCTGCAGAAGGCGGGGCTGTGGCGGCGCGGCGAATTCAGGCGTACCGCTTAGGCCTTACGTTTGCCTCCCATTTCGTCATTTCTAGAGATATCGCCACGAAGCTTCTTGTGAGTGATCCTAGTCTGGCCCCCCAAAAGATCTGATGTGAAATTCCGGTGGGCGTGGTCTATTATCTGAAATAGCGCCCCCTAGGACCATTAAAACTGACAGCCCCAAGCCATGCTTTGACTGAGGATTACGAAATTTGGTACACTAATGTGGTGTCTCAGGACCTACAAAAAAGTCTCTTGGAGCCAAGTGCATTGTCGCACAGGAAGTCGGCCATTTTGGTCCAAGTGCGCAATTTAGTGGTTTTCGCACACGTTGTTTGGAGAGTGATGCTCCGTCGCCCTTTTCACCAATTGCCTTCACACTTCGGCTACATACTCTTAAGACATAGATGAAAAAATTCAACCGTCGGATTTTAAATAAGTATAAAGGTGTGGGCGTGGCTAAGCCTCAAACTTTGACCTGTCGCCACGCCACTCTTTTTTTTTCACAGCTCCCTATTGGACTCCTTTTAACCAATCACCACCAAACAGTGGCGAATAGCAGCAGACAAGTTGAGGTCACTTGGTCTATAGTACTGGCAGGTTTCGAATAAAGGCGGGGCTTTGGGAGAATGGCGAAATTCGCCATCACGACATGGAAATACGTTTGTCTCTCATTTCTTCAGTCATTGTGACATCGCCATACAAGTTCTGATGAGTGATCCTACTCTGACCCCTAATAGAATTGGACAGCTGAAGTTTGTGGGCGTGGCCTATTTTCTGAAACAGCGCCCCCTAGGACCATTAAAACAGTCAGCCCCAAGCCATGCTTTGACTGAGGATCACAAAATTTGGCACACTAATGTAGTGTACTAGGACCTACAAAAAAGTCTCTTGGAGCCAAGCACAATGTCGCACAGGAGGTCGGCCATTTTGGTCCAAGTACTCAATTTAGTGGTTTTCGCACACGTTATTAGGAGAATGATATCTCCTCGCCCTTTCCACCGATCACCTTCAAACCTCTGCTATATACTCTTAAGACATAGAGGAAAAAATTCAACCGTCGGATTTTAAATAAGTATAAAGGTGTGGGCGTGGCTAAGCCTCAAACTTTGACCAGTCGCCATTACGTTACTTGACTTAATAACTCCCATGTGCATGATCAGATCAATTTCAAACTTTGTCTGTGTGATCACTGACCACATTTGAAGACAGTGACAATTTGGACAGCTGGCATCACCTAAGCCCCGCCCCCTGACTACAGGAAGTCTACTGTTTTATGGTGAAATGCCCATATTTGTCCCCTCTAATTTAGTCAACATGACACTAAGGTCATGCACTGTCTTCATGATGTTGTAATGACTATTCAGATCTGATAGCTTTTAAGAAAGGGAGGAGCTTTGATGCCATGGCGATTTCTGGCGTGACGCTGTGACCTTACGTTTGACTGTAACTTCCACAAACAGCCTCCGATTTGCCCGAGACTGAACATCACATCACCAGTGTGGTAAAGATAGAGTATCTCCTAGTGGTGAGACGTGTAATGCTGGGCTCAGAGGGGATGCTGAATCAGGGTGAGGTGTGGACGAGGAGGCCGTTCACGGTTTCTGGTGTCGGGGCGGTTGACTTTCTGTTCTGCCAGACGTGCCCTGGTGCCCCCGGCTGCCGGCCAGGATGGACAAGCGCGGAGCTGGGTTTGGAGAGCGTCGGGGATGGAGCGGAGGGGGTGCGGAAGGAGGGCGAGCAGCTTCGCTGCGAGGGCCGAACGACGCTGCTTGCAGCTTTAATTAGGCCCGAGCAGCGAAGCGCTGCGAAGGCCTATTGTATCTGCTCCGTTTATTTTTCTTTCTTTTTTTTTCTTTTTTTTTCTTCCGCGTCTTTGGACGGCCTTTAGGGGGTCTTAGCATATCCAAAAAGTCACCAAATTCTGGCCCAATATAGAAAGTGCGTGAAATTTACGTATTTCACTGGCAACGTGAAAGTTGGTATAAAAATGTTTCAACAGCGCCCCCTGGAAAATTAAAAATACCCCTCCGCATTGACCTTTTTTCATAGTAGAGTGATGAAATTTGGTGCACCTGTAGAACTCAACAATACGCACAGAAAAGCCTCTTGCAGCCATGGTCAATATCAAACAGGAAGTCGGCCATTTTGGACTAAAGTGGCCATTTTGACCCCGTTTTGGCCATTTCTAGGGTCTACATTTGGTTGAACAATTTGACCATTTTTCGCACGATCGTCTCAAAAATAGTGGGCGATCGAACAGAAGCGATGGACGAATCAAATGAGCAAATAAAATTGACTTTTCGTAAATACTGAAGGGGCGGGGCCAGGCCTCAAAGTTCGAGCACTCGCCAAAAAAATTCAAATTGCTATAATTTCATAAATGAAAGAATTACAGTTAAAGTAATTTTCTATGGACAATCGTCATCCGCCCCCGAAGACAAATGAATGGTTGATTGATGATGTCACATAAGCCCCGCCCCCTCAGGCCTTAAAAGGTCAAGTTTTACTGGGAAATTGTCCAAAATTCGCCCTTTCAACTAATCACCCCATATTTGTAGCAGTTAACTGAAGACAAGTTGGGATTGCTTGGCGTCACTTTATGGGAGTTTTCTCCAGAAGGCGGGGCTGTGGCGGCGCGGCGAAGTCAGGCGTACCGATGTGGCCTTACGTTTGCCTCCCATTTCATCATTTCTTGAGATATCGCCACAAAACCTCTTGGGAGTGATCCTAGTCCGGCCCCCCAAAAAATGTGATGTGAACATCCGGTGGGCGTGGCCTATTTTATGAAATAGCGCCACCTAGGATCATTAAAACTGTCAGCCCCAAGCCATGCTTTGACTGAGGTTTACGAAATTTGGTACACTAATGTGGTGTCTCAGGACCTACAAAAAAGTCTCTTGGAGCCTAGTGCAAAGTTGCACAGGAAGTCGGCCATTTTGGTCCAAGTACGCGATTTACTGGTTTTCGCACACGTTGTTTGGACAGTGATGCTCCATCGCCCTTTTCACCAATCGCCTTCAAACTTCTGCTATATACTCTTAAGACATAAAGTAAAAAATTCAACCGTCGGATTTTAAATAAGTATAAAGGTGTGGGCGTGGCTAAGCCTCAAACTTTGACCTGTCGCCACGCCACTCTTTTTTTCACAGCTCCCTATTGGACTCCTTTTACCCAATCACCAGCAATCTCTGGCAAATAGCAGCTGACAAGTTGAGGTCACTTGGTCTACAGTACTGGCAGGTTTTGAAAAAAGGCGGGGCTTTGGGAGCATGGCGGAATTCGCCAACATGCCATGGCAATACGTTTGCCTCTCATTTCTTCAATTATCGTGACATCGCCACAAAATGTCTGGTGAGTGATCCTAGTCTGACCCCCAATAGAATTGGGCAGCTGAGATTTGTGGGCGTGGCCTATATTCTGAAATAGCGCCCCCTAGGACCATTAAAACTGTCAGCCCCAAGACAAGGTTTTACTGAGGATTACGAAAATTGGTACACTCATGTAGAGTCTGTGGACCTACAAAAAAGTCTCTTGGAGCCAAGCGCAATTTCGCACAGGAGGTCGGCCATTTTGGTCCAAGTACTCGATTTAGTGGTTTTCGCACACGTTGTTTGGACATTGATGGCCCGTCGCCCTTTACACCGATCAACTTCAAACTTATGCTATGTACTTTTAAGTCAAAGGGGAAAAAATTCAACCGTCGGATTTTAAATAAGTATAAAGGTGTGGGCGTGGCTAAGCCTCAAACTTTGACCTTTCGCCATGACATTACTTGACTTAATAACTCCCATGTGCATGATCAGATCTAATTCAAACTTTGTCTGTGTGATCACTGACCACATCTCAAGACAACGACAATGTGGACAGCTTACATCACCTAAGCCCCGCCCCCTGACAACAGGAAGTCTATTGTTTTATGGTGAAATGCCCATATTTGTCCCCTCTAATTTAGTGAAAATGACACTCAGGTCATACAGTGTCTTCATGATGTTTTAATGACCATTCAGATCTGATAGCTTTCCAGAAAGGGAGGGGCTTTGATGCCATGGTGAATGCTGACGTGACGCCATGACCTTACATTTGACTGTAACTTCCACAAACGGCCTCCGATTTGCCCGAAACTGAATATGGCAATGAACAATCATGCCCTTTAGCCAATGAGGCACAAACGGTTGGTGAATGTTATATAATGTCACCAAAGCTGACCTCAATGGGACTTTTCTGTAGTTGGTCACAGAGCCACCTAGATAACGTTATCCTTCGATAACTTTAAAAAACATGGTCAGAATAGCATTAAAGTTGGTCACTGTCATCACACAACCAGTGTGGTAAAGATAGAGGATTCCCTAGTGGTGAGACATAAAATATAATGGTGGGCTCAAAGGGGATGCTGAGTCAGGGTGAGGTGCGGAAAAGGTGGCCGTTAGCAGTTTCTGGTGTTGGGGTGGTCGACGTTTGTGTTCTGCAGAGGTGCCCTGGTGCCCCGGGCTGCCGGCCAGGCCGGAGCGGCGCGGAGCTGCGAGGGCCGAACGACGCTGCTTGCAGCTTTAATTATTATTATTCTTTTTTCTTCCGCGTCTTTGAATGGCCTTTAGGGGGTCTTAGCATATCCAAAAAGTCACCAAATACTGGCCCAATATAGAAAGTGCGTGAAATTTACGTATTTCACTGGCGATGTGAAAGTTCGTCAAAAAGTGACTGAACAGCGCCCCCTAGAAAGTGAAAAATACCCCTCTCCATAAAGCTTAGTTTATCGTACAGTTATGAAATTTGGTATACTTGTAGTACTCAACAGTCCGCACAGAAAAGTCTCTTGCAACCATGGTCAATATCAAACAGGAAGTCGGCCATTTTGGAGTAAAGTGGCCATTTTGACCCCGTTTTGGCCATTTCTAGGGTCTATATTTGGTTGAACAGTTTGGTCATTTTTCGCACCATCGTCTCAAAAATTGTGCGAGATCGAACAGAATCGATGGACGATTCAAATGAGACAATAAAATTGACTTTTCGTAAATACTGAAGGGGCGGGGCCAGGCCTCAAAGTTCGAGCACTCGCCAAAAAAATTCAAATTGCTATAATTTCATAAATGAAAGAATTACAGTTAAAGAAATGTTCTGTGGACAATTGTCATCGCCCTCCGAAGACAAATGAATGGTCGATTGATGATGTCACATAAGCCCCGCCCCCTCAGGACTTAAAAGGTCAAGTTTTACTGGGAAATTTTCCAAAATTCGCCCTTTCCAATAATCACCCCAAATTTGTAGCGGGTAACTGAAGACAAGTTGGGGTTGCTTGGCTTCACTTTATGGGAGTTTTCTGCAGAAGGCGGGGCTGTGGCGGCGCGGCGAATTCAGGCGTACCACTTAGGCCTTACGTTTGCCTCCCATTTCGTCATTTCTAGAGATATCGCCACGAAGCTTCTTGTGAGTGATCCTAGTTTGGCCCCCCAAAAGATCTGATGTGAAATTCCGGTGGGCGTGGTCTATTTTCTGAAATAGCGCCCCCTAGGACCATTAAAACTGACAGCCCCAAGCCATGCTTTGACTGAGGATTACGAAATTTGGTACACTAATGTGGTGTCTCAGGACCTACAAAAAAGTCTCTTGGAGCCAAGTGCATTGTCGCACAGGAAGTCGGCCATTTTGGTCCAAGTGCGCAATTTAGTGGTTTTCGCACACGTTGTTTGGAGAGTGATGCTCCGTCGCCCTTTTCACCAATTGCCTTCACACTTCGGCTACATACTCTTAACACATAGATGAAAAAATTCAACCGTCGGATTTTAAATAAGTATAAAGGTGTGGGCGTGGCTAAGCCTCAAACTTTGACCTGTCGCCACGCCACTCTTTTTTTTCACAGCTCCCTATTGGACTCCTTTTAACCAATCACCACCAAACAGTGGCGAATAGCAGCAGACAAGTTGAGGTCACTTGGTCTATAGTACTGGCAGGTTTCGAATAAAGGCGGGGCTTTGGAAGAATGGCGAAATTCGCCATCACGACATGGAAATACGTTTGTCTCTCATTTCTTCAGTCATTGTGACATCGCCATACAAGTTCTGATGAGTGATCCTACTCTGACCCCTAATAGAATTGGACAGCTGAAGTTTGTGGGCGTGGCCTTTTTTCTGAAACAGCGCCCCCTAGGACCATTAAAACAGTCAGCCCCAAGCCATGCTTTGACTGAGGATCACAAAATTTGGCACACTAATGTAGTGTACCAGGACCTACAAAAAAGTCTCTTGGAGCCAAGCACAATGTCGCACAGGAGGTCGGCCATTTTGGTCCAAGTACTCGATTTAGTGGTTTTCGCACACGTTATTAGGAGAATGATATCTCCTCGCCCTTTCCACCGATCACCTTCAAACCTCTGCTATATACTCTTAAGACATAGAGGAAAAAATTCAACCGTCGGATTTTAAATAAGTATAAAGGTGTGGGCGTGGCTAAGCCTCAAACTTTGACCAGTCGCCATTACCTTATTTGACTTAACAACTCCCATGTGCATGATCAGATCAATTTCATACTTTGTCTGTGTGATCACTGACCACATCTGAAGACAGTGACAATGTGGACAGCTGACATCACCTAAGCCCCGCCCCCTGACTACAGGAAGTCAACTGTTTTATGGTGAAATGCCCATATTTGTTCCCTCTAATTTAGTCAAGATGACACTAAGGTCATGCACTGTCTTCATGATGTTGTAATGACCATTCAGATCTGATAGCTTTTCAGAAAGGCAGGGGCTTTGATGCCATGGCGATTTCTGACGTGACACTGTGACCTTACGTTTGACTGTAACTTCCACAAACAGCCTCCGACTTGCCCGAGACTGAACATCGCATCACCAGTGTGGTAAAGATAGAGTATCTCCTAGTGGTGAGACGTGTAATGGTGGGCTCAGAGGGGATGCTGAGTCAGGGTAAGGTGTGGACGAGGAGGCCGTTCACGGTTTCTGGTGTCGGGGTGGTTGACTTTCTGTTCCGCCAGATGTTCCCTGGTGCCCCCGGCTGCCGGCCAGGATGGAGAAGCGCGGAGCTGGGTTTGGAGAGCGTCGGGGATGGAGCGGAGGGGGTGCGGAAGGAGGGCGAGCAGCTTCGCTGCGAGGGCCGAACGACGCTGCTTGCAGCTTTAATTATTATTACGCTTTCTTTTTTCTTCCGCGTCTTTGGGTGGCCTTTAGGGGGTCTTAGCATATCCAAAAAGTCACCAAATTCTGGCCCAATATAGAAAGTGCGTGAAATTTACGTATTTCACTGGCGATGTGAAAGTTGATAAAAAAGTGGCTCGACAGCGCCCCCTAAAGAGTGAAAAATACCCCTCTCCATAAAGCTTAGTTTATCGTACAGTTATGAAATTTGGTATACTGGTACTACTCAACAGTCCGCACAAAAAAGCCTCTTGCAACCATGGTCAATATAAAACAGGAAGTCGGCCATTTTGGGTTGAAATGGCGATTTTTAGCCGTTTTGGCCATTTCTAGGGTCTATATTTGGTTGAACAGTTTCGTCATTTTTCGTACCATAGTCTCAAAAATAGTGTGCCATCGAACAGAAGCGATGGACGCTTCAAATGAGAAAATAAAATTGACTTTTCGTAAATACTGAAGGGGCGGGGCCAGGCCTCAAAGTTCGAGCACTCGCCAAAAAAATTCAAATTGCTATAATTTCACAAATGAAAGAATTACAGTTAAAGTAACTTTCTATGGATAATCGTCATCGTCCCCCGAAGACAAATGAATGGTCGCTGGATGATGTCACACAAGCCCCGCCCCCTCAGGACTTAAAACGTCAAGTTTTACTGGGAAATTTTCCAAAATTCGCCCTGTCGAATAATCAGCCCGAATTTGTAGCAGGTAACTGAAGAGAAGTTGGCGTTGCTTGACGTCACTTTATGGGTGTTTTCTGCAGAAGGCGGGGCTGTGGCGACGCGGCGAAGTCAGGCGTACCGCCGTGACCATACATGTGCCTCCCATGTCGTCATTTCTATAGATACAGTCACGAAACGTCTTGTGAGTGATCCTAGTCCGGCCCCCCAAAAGATCTCATGTGAACATCAAATGGGCGTGGCCTATTTTCTGAAATAGCGCCCCCTAGGTCCATTAAAACTGTCAGCCCCAAGCCATGCTTTGACTGAGGAGTACGAAATTTGGTACACTAATGTGGGGTCTCAGGACCTACAAAAAAGTCTCTTTGAGCCAAGTGCAAAGTCGCACAGGAAGTCGGCCATTTTGGTCCAATTACTCGATTTAGTGGTTTTCACACACGTTATTAGGAGAATGATGTCTCGTCGTCCTTTCCACCTATCACCTTCAAACTCCTGCTATATAATCTTAAGACATAGAGGAAAAAATTCAACCGTCGGATTTTATACAAGTATAAAGGTGTGGGCGTGGCTAAGCCTCAAACTTTGACCTTTCGCCATTACATTACTTGACTTAACAACTCCCATGTGCATGATCAGATCTATATCAAACTCCGTCTGTGTGATCATTGACCACATCTCAAGACAATGACAATGTGGACAGCTGACATCACCTATGCCCCGCCCCCTGACTACAGGAAGTCTATTTTTTAATGGTGAAATGCCCATATTTGTCCCCTCTACTTTAGTCAACATGACACTAAGGTCATGCACTGTCTTCATGATGTTGTAATGACCATTCAGATCTGATAGCTTTTCAGAAAGGGAAGGGCTTTGATGCCACGGCGAATTCTGGCGTGACGCCGTGACCTTACGTTTGACTGTAACTTCCACTAACAACCTCCGATCTGCCCGAGACTGAACATGGCAATCAACAATCATGCCCTTTATTCAACGAGGCACACACCGTTGGTGAAAGTTGTGTAATGTCACCACAGCGCCCCCTACACACCATTAAAACTGTAATAACTCCTACAGACGAGGTCGTAACTGCACCAAACTTGCTATGTGTACTCACACAATGGCACCCACCACAGTCCTGTGGTAAGTTGTTGATATTGCTTTAGCTCCGCCCCCTGACAGATATTAGGCCCTTAATAACACATGCATGATGCAATTCACACCAAACTGCACACAAATGACTGTCATCAACCTACAAACTTCTTCATGGAATAATTCTTAAATTTGGGACAGCGCCCCCTAGATACAAAAAACCTTTGTAACTTCTGCAAAAAAGTTCCAAACTACATCAAACATTGTGGGAGTCATCACACATCTGCAATCAACACATGTATGTGATCACTTGTTCAATTCACTTTAACTCCACCCACTTACAGCTTTTTGTCTCTAGATGACCCATGCAACGTTTGATTGATTCCAAATTAACAGAAAACCATCTTTGATGACCAAAGATGACCTCTATGGCATTTACTTGTAAATGGTCACAACGCCCCCTAGATGGGTTCAAACTTTATTAACTTCTAAAGTCAAAGTCAGAATGGCATTATACTTGGCTTGTGACATCACGTGACTGCACCAAACACATTGATGTGGTTGTTGATTCAAATCCCTGTAGCTCCGCCCCTTTCAGCTCACTGGCTTTAGATAACACACACAACGTCCGTTTGATGCCAAAATAACAGAAAACTGTCCTTGTCAACCAAAGCTGACCTCAATGGGATTTTTCTGTAATTGATCACAGCGCCCCCTAGATAACTTTAACTTTCGAAAACTTTAATAAATATGGGCAAAAAAGCACTAAAGTTGGTCTGTGTCATCACACCAACAGTGTGCTAAAGATAAAGTATGCCCTAGTGGTGAGACATGTAATATAATGGTAGGCTCGGAGGGGATGCTGATTCAGGGTGAGGTGTGGATGAGGTGACTGTTAGCTTTTCTTGGTGTCAGGGTGGTGGACGTTTCAGTCCGTGGACGTGCCCTGGTGCCCCGTGCTGCCGGCCAGGACGGAGCGGCGGGGAGTTGGGTTTGGAGAGCATCGGGGATGGAGCGGAGGGGGTGCGGAAGGAGGGTGAGCATCTTCGCTGCGAGGGCCGAACGACGCTGCTTGCAGCTTTAATTAGGCCCGAGCAGCGAAGCGCTGCGAAGGCCTATTGTATCTGCTCCGTTTATTATTTTTTTTTTCTTTCTTTCTTTCTTTTTTTTTCTTCCGCGTCTTTGGATGGCCTTTAGGGGGTCTTAGCATATCCAAAAAGTCACCAAATTCTGGCCCAATATAGAAAGTGCGTGAAATTTACGTATTTCACTGGCAACGTGAAAGTTGGTAAAAAAATGTTTCAACAGCGCCCCCTGGAAAATTAAAAATACCCCTCCGCTTTGACCTTTTTTCATAGTAGAGTGATGAAATTTGGTACACTTGTAGAACTCAACAATACGCACAGAAAAGCCTCTTGCACCCATGGTCAATATCAAACAGGAAGTCGGCCATTTTGGACTAAAGTGGCCATTTTGACCCCGTTTTGGCCATTTCTAGGGTCTATATTTGGTTGAACAGTTTGGTCATTTTTCGCACGATCGTCTCAAAAATAGTGTGCGATCGAACAGAAGCGATGGACGATTAAAATGAGACAATAAAATTGACTTTTCGTAAATACTGAAGGGGCGGGACCAGGCCTCAAAGTTCGAGCACTCGCCAAAAAAATTCAAATTGCTATAATTTCATAAATGAAAGAATTACAGTTAAAGAAATGTTCTATGGACAATCGTCATCACCCTCCGAAGACAAATGAATGGTCGATTGATGATGTCACATAAGCCCCGCCCCCTCAGGACTTAAAAGGTCAAGTTTTACTGGGAAATTTTCCAAAATTCGCCCTTTCAAATAATCACCCCAAATTTGTAGCAGGTAACTGAAGACAAGTTGGGGTTGCTTGGCGTCACTTTATGGGAGTTTTCTGCAGAAGGCGGGGCTGTGGCGGCGCGGCGAAGTCAGGCGTACCGCTTAGGCCTTACGTTTGCCTCCCATTTCGTCATTTCTAGAGATATCGCCACAAAACCTCTTGGGAGTGATCCTAGTTCAGCCCCCCACAAAATGTGATGTGAACATCCGGTGGGCGTGCCCTATTTTTTGAAATAGCGCCCCCTAGGACCATTAAAACTGTCAGCCCCAAGTCATGCTTTGACTGAGGATTATGAAATTTGGCACACTAATGTGGTGTCTCAGGACCTACAAAAAAGTCTCTTGGAGCCAAGTGCAAAGTCGCACAGGAAGTCGGCCATTTTGGTCCAAGTACTCGATTTAGTGGTTTTCGCACACGTTGTTTGGAGAGTGATGCTTCATCGCCCTTTTCACCAATCGCCTTCAACCTTCTGCTATAGACTCTTAAGACATAAAGGAAAAAATTCAACCGTCGGATTTTAAATAAGTATAAAGGTGTGGGCGTGGCTAAGCCTCAAACTTTGACCTGTCACCACGCCACTCTTTTTTTCACAGCTACCTATTGGACTCCTTTTACCCAATCGCCAGCAATCTCTGGCGAATAGCAGCTGACAAGTTGAGGTCACTTAGTCTCCAGTACTGGCAGGTTTTGAAAAAAGGCGGGGCTTTGGGAGCATGGCAAAATTCACCATCACGCCATGGCAATACGTTTGCCTCTCATTTCTTCAATTATCGTGCCATCGCCACAAAATGTCTGGTGAGTGATCCTAGTCTGACCCCCAATAGATATGGACAGCTGTAGTTTGTGGGCGTGGCCTATTTTCTGAAATGGCGCCCTCTAGGACCATTAAAACTGTCAGCCCCTAGCCATGCTTTGACTGAGGAGTACGAAATCTTGTACACTAATGTGGTGTCTCCGGTCCTACAAAAAAGTCTCTTGGAGCCAAGTGCAAAGTCGCACAGGAAGTCGGCCATTTTGGTCCAAGTAGTCGATTTAGTGGTTTTCGCACACGTTGTTTGGAGAGTGTTACACCATTGCCCTTTTCACCAATCACCTTCAAACTTCTGCTATAGACTCTTAAGACAAAGGGGAAAAAATTCAACCTACGGATTTTAAATAAGTATAAAGGTGTGGGCGTGGCTAAGCCTCAAACTTTGACCTGTCGCCACGCCACTCTTTTTTTCACAGCTCCCTATTGGACTCCTTTTAACCAATCACCAGCAATCACTGGCAAATAGCAGCAGACAAGTTGAGGTCACTTGGTCTATAGTACTGGCAGGTTTCAAATAAAGGCGGGGCTTTGGGAGCATGGCGAAATTTGCCATCACGCCATGGAAATACGTTTGTCTCTCATTTCTTCAGTCATTGTGACATCGCCACACAAGTTCTGATGAGTGATCCTACTCTGACCCCTAATAGAATTGGACAGCTGAAGTTTGTGGGCGTGGCCTATTTTCTGAAACACCGCCCCCTAGGACCATTAAAACAGTCAGCCCCAAGCCATGCTTTGACTGAGGATCACAAAATTTGGCACACTAATGTAGTGTATCAGGACCTACAAAAAAGTCTCTTGGAGCCAAGAGCAATGTCCTACAGGAGGTAGGCCATTTTGGTCCAAGTACTCAATTTAGTGTTTTTCGCACACGTTATTAGGAGAATGATATCTCCTCGCCCTTTCCACCGATCACCTTCAAACTTCTGCTATATACTCTTAGGACATAGAGGAAAAAATTCAACCGTCGGATTTTAAATAAGTATAAAGGTGTGGGCGTGGCTAAGCCTCAAACTTTGACCAGTCGCCATTACCTTATTTGACTTAACAACTCCCATGTGCATGATCAGATCAATTTCATACTTTGTCTATGTGATCACTGACCACATCTGAAGACAGTGACAATGTGGACAGCTGACATCACCTAAGCCCCGCCCCCTGACTACAGGAAGTCTATTGTTTTATGGTGAACTGCCCATATTTGTCCCCTCTAATTTAGTCAAGATGACACTAAGGTCATGCACTGTCTTCATGATGTTGTAATGACCATTCAGATCTGATAGCTTTTTATAAAGTGAGGGGCTTTGATGCCATGGCGATTTCTGGCGTGACGCTGTGACCTTACGTTTGACTGTAACTTCCACAAACAGCCTCCGATTTGCCCGAGACTGAACATCACATCACCAGTGTGGTAAAGATAGAGTATCTCCTAGTGGTGAGACATGTAATGGTGGGCTCAGAAGGGATGCTGAGTCAGGGTGAGGTGTGGACGAGGAGGCCTTTTACTGTTTCCGGTGTCGGGGTGGCTGACTTTCTGTTCCGCCAGGCATGCCCTGGTGCCCTCGGCTGCCGGCCAGGATGGAAAAGCGCGGAGCCGGGTTTGGAGAGCGTTGGGGATGGAGCGGAGGGGGTGCGGAAGGAGGGCGAGCAGCTTCGCTGCGAGGGCCGAACGACGCTGCTTGCAGCTTTAATTTTTCTTTTTTTTTCTTTTTTTTTCTTCCGCGTCTTTGGACGGCCTTTAGGGGGTCTTAGCATATCCAAAAAGTCACCAAATTCTGGCCCAATATAGAAAGTGCGTGAAATTTACGTATTTCACTGGCAACGTGAAAGTTGGTATAAAAATGTTTCAACAGCGCCCCCTGGAAAATTAAAAATACCCCTCCGCATTGACCTTTTTTCATAGTAGAGTGATGAAATTTGGTGCACCTGTAGAACTCAACAATACGCACAGAAAAGCCTCTTGCAGCCATGGTCAATATCAAACAGGAAGTCGGCCATTTTGGACTAAAGTGGCCATTTTGACCCCGTTTTGGCCATTTCTAGGGTCTACATTTGGTTGAACAATTTGACCATTTTTCGCACGATCGTCTCAAAAATAGTGGGCGATCGAACAGAAGCGATGGACGAATCAAATGAGCAAATAAAATTGACTTTTCGTAAATACTGAAGGGGCGGGGCCAGGCCTCAAAGTTCGAGCACTCGCCAAAAAAATTCAAATTGCTATAATTTCATAAATGAAAGAATTACAGTTAAAGTAATTTTCTATGGACAATCGTCATCCGCCCCCGAAGACAAATGAATGGTTGATTGATGATGTCACATAAGCCCCGCCCCCTCAGGCCTTAAAAGGTCAAGTTTTACTGGGAAATTGTCCAAAATTCGCCCTTTCAACTAATCACCCCATATTTGTAGCAGGTAACTGAAGACAAGTTGGGATTGCTTGGCGTCACTTTATGGGAGTTTTCTCCAGAAGGCGGGGCTGTGGCGGCGCGGCGAAGTCAGGCGTACCGATGTGGCCTTACGTTTGCCTCCCATTTCATCATTTCTTGAGATATCGCCACAAAACCTCTTGGGAGTGATCCTAGTCCGGCCCCCCAAAAAATGTGATGTGAACATCCGGTGGGCGTGGCCTATTTTATGAAATAGCGCCACCTAGGATCATTAAAACTGTCAGCCCCAAGCCATGCTTTGACTGAGGTTTACGAAATTTGGTACAATAATGTGGTGTCTCAGGACCTACAAAAAAGTCTCTTGGAGCCTAGTGCAAAGTTGCACAGGAAGTCGGCCATTTTGGTCCAAGTACGCGATTTACTGGTTTTCGCACACGTTGTTTGGACAGTGATGCTCCATCGCCCTTTTCACCAATCGCCTTCAAACTTCTGCTATATACTCTTAAGACATAAAGTAAAAAATTCAACCGTCGGATTTTAAATAAGTATAAAGGTGTGGGCGTGGCTAAGCCTCAAACTTTGACCTGTCGCCACGCCACTCTTTTTTTCACAGCTCCCTATTGGACTCCTTTTACCCAATCACCAGCAATCTCTGGCAAATAGCAGCTGACAAGTTGAGGTCACTTGGTCTACAGTACTGGCAGGTTTTGAAAAAAGGCGGGGCTTTGGGAGCATGGCGAAATTCGCCATCACGCCATGGCAATACGTTTGCCTCTCATTTCTTCAATTATCGTGACATCGCCACAAAATGTCTGGTGAGTGATCCTAGTCTGACCCCCAATAGAATTGGGCAGCTGAGATTTGTGGGCGTGGCCTATATTCTGAAATAGCGCCCCCTAGGACCATTAAAACTGTCAGCCCCAAGACAAGGTTTTACTGAGGATTACGAAAATTGGTACACTCATGTAGAGTCTGTGGACCTACAAAAAAGTCTCTTGGAGCCAAGCGCAATTTCGCACAGGAGGTCGGCCATTTTGGTCCAAGTACTCGATTTAGTGGTTTTCGCACACGTTGTTTGGACATTGATGGCCCGTCGCCCTTTACACCGATCAACTTCAAACTTATGCTATGTACTTTTAAGTCAAAGGGGAAAAAATTCAACCGTCGGATTTTAAATAAGTATAAAGGTGTGGGCGTGGCTAAGCCTCAAACTTTGACCTTTCGCCATGACATTACTTGACTTAATAACTCCCATGTGCATGATCAGATCTAATTCAAACTTTGTCTGTGTGATCACTGACCACATCTCAAGACAACGACAATGTGGACAGCTTACATCACCTAAGCCCCGCCCCCTGACAACAGGAAGTCTATTGTTTTATGGTGAAATGCCCATATTTGTCCCCTCTAATTTAGTGAAAATGACACTCAGGTCATACAGTGTCTTCATGATGTTTTAATGACCATTCAGATCTGATAGCTTTCCAGAAAGGGAGGGGCTTTGATGCCATGGTGAATGCTGACGTGACGCCATGACCTTACATTTGACTGTAACTTCCACAAACGGCCTCCGATTTGCCCGAAACTGAATATGGCAATGAACAATCATGCCCTTTAGCCAATGAGGCACAAACGGTTGGTGAATGTTATATAATGTCACCAAAGCTGACCTCAATGGGACTTTTCTGTAGTTGGTCACAGAGCCACCTAGATAACGTTATCCTTCGATAACTTTAAAAAACATGGTCAGAATAGCATTAAAGTTGGTCACTGTCATCACACAACCAGTGTGGTAAAGATAGAGGATTCCCTTGTGGTGAGACATAAAATATAATGGTGGGCTCAAAGGGGATGCTGAGTCAGGGTGAGGTGCGGAAAAGGTGGCCGTTAGCAGTTTCTGGTGTTGGGGTGGTCGACGTTTGTGTTCTGCAGAGGTGCCCTGGTGCCCCGGGCTGCCGGCCAGGCCGGAGCGGCGCGGAGCTGCGAGGGCCGAACGACGCTGCTTGCAGCTTTAATTAGGCCCGAGCAGTGAAGCTGCGAAGGCCTATTGTATCTGCTCCGTTTATTATTATTATTTATTATTATTATTATTTTTTTTTTTCTTCCGCGTCTTTGGGTGGCCTTTAGGGGGTCTTAGCATATCCAAAAAGTCACCAAATTCTGGCCCAATATAGAAAGTGCGTGAAATTTACGTATTTCACTGGCGATGTGAAAGTTCATAAAAAAGTGGCTGAACAGCGCCCTCTAGAAAGTGAAAAATACACCTCTCCATAAAGCTTAGTTTATCGTACAGTTATGAAATTTGGTTTACTTGTAGTACTCAACAGTCCGCACAGAAAAGTCTCTTGCAACCATGGTCAATATCAAACAGGAAGTCGGCCATTTTGGGTTGAAATGGAGATTTTTAGCCGTTTTGGCCATTTCTAGGGTCTACATTTGGTTGAACAGTTTGGTCATTTTTCGCACGATTGTCTCAAAATTAGTGTACTATCGAACAGAAGCGATGGACGGTTCAAATGAGAAAATAAAATTGACTTTTCGTAAATACTGAAGGGGCGGGACCAGACCTCAAAGTTCGAGCACTCGCCAAAAAAATTCAAATTGCTATAATTTCATAAATGAAAGAATTAGAGTTAAAGTAACTTTCTATGGATAATTGTCATCACCCCCCGAAGACAAATGAATGGTCGATTGATGATGTCACACAAGCCCCGCCCCCTCAGGACTTAAAAGGTCAAGTTTTACTGGGAAATTTTCCAAAATTTGCCCTTTCGAATAATAAGCCCAAATTTGTAGCAGTTAACTGAAGAGAAGGTGGCGTTGCTTGGCGTCACTTTATGGGTGTTTTCTGCAGAAGGCGGGGCAGTGGCGGCGCGGCGAAGTCAGGCGTACCACTTAGGCCTTACGTTTGCCTCCCATTTTGTCATTTCTAGAGATATCGCCACGACACTTCTTGGGAGTGATCCTAGTCCGGCCCCCAAAAGAATCTGATGTGAACATCTGGTGGGCGTGGCCAATTTTCTGAAATAGCGCCCCCTAGGACCATTAAAACTGTCAGCCCCAAGCCATGCTTTGACTGAGGAGTATGAGATTTGGTACACTAATGTGGTGTCTCAGGACCTACAAAAAAGTCTTTTGGAGCCAAGTGCAAAGTCGCACAGGAAGTCGGCCATTTTGGTCCAAGTACTCGATTTAGTGGTTTTCGCACACGTTGTTTGGAGAGTGATGCTCCATCACCCTTTTCACCAATCACCTTCAAACTCCTGCTATACACTCTTAAGACATAGAAGAAAAAATTCAACCGTCGGATTTTAAATAAGTATAAAGGTGTGGGCGTGGCTAAGCCTCAAACTTTGACTTGTCGCCACGCCACTCTTTTTTTCACAGCTCCCTATTGGACTTCTTTTACTCAATCACCAGCAATCACTGGCACATAGCAGCAGACATGTTGAGGTCACTTGGTGTATAGTACTGGCAGGTTTCGAATAAAGGCGGGGCTTTGGGAGCATGGCGAAATTCGCCATCACGCCATGGAAATACGTTTGTCTCTCATTTCTTCAATCATTGTGACATCGCCACACAATTTCTGATGAGTGATCCTACTCTGACCCCTAATAGAAAAGGACAGCTGAAGTTTGTGGGCGTGGCCTATTTTCTGAAATAGCGCCCCCTAGGACCATTAAAACTGTCAGCCCCAAGCCATGCTTTGACTGAGGAACACGAAATTTGGCACACTAATGTGGTGTTTCAGGACCTACAAAAAAGTCTCTTGGAGCTAAGTGCAAAGTCGCACAGGAAGTCGGCCATTTTGGTCCAAGTACTCGATTTAGTGGTTTTCGCACACGTTGTTTGGAGAGTGTTGCACCATCGCCCTTTTCACCAATCGCCTTCAAACTTCTGCTACATACTCTTAAGACAAAGGGGGGAAAATTCAACCATCGGATTTCAAATAAGTATAAAGGTGTGGGCGTGGCTAAGCCTCAAACTTTGACCTTTCGCCATTACATTCCTTGACTTAACAACTCCCATGAGCATGATCAGATCTATATCAAACTGTGTCTGTGTGATCATTGACCACATCTCAAGACAATGACAATGTGGACTGCTGACATCACCTAAGCCCCGCCCCCTGACTACAGGAAGTCGATTTTTTCATGATGAAATGCACATATTTGTCCCCTCTAATTTAGTGAACATGACACTAAGGTCATGCACTGTCTTCATGATGTTTTAATGACCATTCAGATCTGCTAGCTTTTCAGAAAGGGAGGGGATTTGATGCCATGGCGAATTCTGGCGTGACGCTGTGACCTTACGTTTGACTGTAACTTCCACAAACAGCCTCCGATTTGCCCGAGACTGAACATCACATCACCAGTGTGGTAAAGATAGAGTATCTCCTAGTGGTGAGACGTGTAATGGCGGGCTCAGAGGGGATGCTGAGTCAGGGTGAGGTGTGGACGAGGAGGCCGTTCACGGTTTCTGGTGTCGGGGTGGTTGACTTTCTGTTCTGCCAGACGTGCCCTGGTGCCCCCGGCTGCCGGACAGGATGGAGAAGCGCGAAGCTGGGTTTGGAGAGGGTCGGGGATGGAGCGGAGGGGGTGCGGAAGGAGGGTGAGCAGCTTCGCTGCGAGGGCCGAACGACGCTGCTTGCAGCTTTAATTAGGCCCGAGCAGTGAAGCTGCGAAGGCCTATTGTATCTGCTCCGTTTCTTCTTCTTCTTATTATTATTATTATTCTTTTTTCTTCCGCGTCTTTGAATGGCCTTTAGGGGGTCTTAGCATATCCAAAAAGTCACCAAATACTGGCCCAATATAGAAAGTGCGTGAAATTTACGTATTTCACTGGCGATGTGAAAGTTCGTCAAAAAGTGACTGAACAGCGCCCCCTAGAAAGTGAAAAATACCCCTCTCCATAAAGCTTAGTTTATCGTACAGTTATGAAATTTGGTATACTTGTAGTACTCAACAGTCCGCACAGAAAAGTCTCTTGCAACCATGGTCAATATCAAACAGGAAGTCGGCCATTTTGGAGTAAAGTGGCCATTTTGACCCCGTTTTGGCCATTTCTAGGGTCTATATTTGGTTGAACAGTTTGGTCATTTTTCGCACCATCGTCTCAAAAATTGTGCGAGATCGAACAGAATCGATGGACGATTCAAATGAGACAATAAAATTGACTTTTCGTAAATACTGAAGGGGCGGGGCCAGGCCTCAAAGTTCGAGCACTCGCCAAAAAAATTCAAATTGCTATAATTTCATAAATGAAAGAATTACAGTTAAAGAAATGTTCTGTGGACAATTGTCATCGCCCTCCAAAGACAAATGAATGGTCGATTGATGATGTCACATAAGCCCCGCCCCCTCAGGACTTAAAAGGTCAAGTTTTACTGGGAAATTTTCCAAAATTCGCCCTTTCCAATAATCACCCCAAATTTGTAGCGGGTAACTGAAGACAAGTTGGGGTTGCTTGGCTTCACTTTATGGGAGTTTTCTGCAGAAGGCGGGGCTGTGGCGGCGCGGCGAATTCAGGCGTACCACTTAGGCCTTACGTTTGCCTCCCATTTCGTCATTTCTAGAGATATCGCCACGAAGCTTCTTGTGAGTGATCCTAGTCTGGCCCCCCAAAAGATCTGATGTGAAATTCCGGTGGGCGTGGTCTATTTTCTGAAATAGCGCCCCCTAGGACCATTAAAACTGACAGCCCCAAGCCATGCTTTGACTGAGGATTACGAAATTTGGTACACTAATGTGGTGTCTCAGGACCTACAAAAAAGTCTCTTGGAGCCAAGTGCATTGTCGCACAGGAAGTCGGCCATTTTGGTCCAAGTGCGCAATTTAGTGGTTTTCGCACACGTTGTTTGGAGAGTGATGCTCCGTCGCCCTTTTCACCAATTGCCTTCACACTTCGGCTACATACTCTTAACACATAGATGAAAAAATTCAACCGTCGGATTTTAAATAAGTATAAAGGTGTGGGCGTGGCTAAGCCTCAAACTTTGACCTGTCGCCACGCCACTCTTTTTTTTCACAGCTCCCTATTGGACTCCTTTTAACCAATCACCACCAAACAGTGGCGGATAGCAGCAGACAAGTTGAGGTCACTTGGTCTATAGTACTGGCAGGTTTCGAATAAAGGCGGGGCTTTGGAAGAATGGCGAAATTCGCCATCACGACATGGAAATACGTTTGTCTCTCATTTCTTCAGTCATTGTGACATCGCCATACAAGTTCTGATGAGTGATCCTACTCTGACCCCTAATAGAATTGGACAGCTGAAGTTTGTGGGCGTGGCCTATTTTCTGAAACAGCGCCCCCTAGGACCATTAAAACAGTCAGCCCCAAGCCATGCTTTGACTGAGGATCACAAAATTTGGCACACTAATGTAGTGTACCAGGACCTACAAAAAAGTCTCTTGGAGCCAAGCACAATGTCGCACAGGAGGTCGGCCATTTTGGTCCAAGTACTCGATTTAGTGGTTTTCGCACACGTTATTAGGAGAATGATATCTCCTCGCCCTTTCCACCGATCACCTTCAAACCTCTGCTATATACTCTTAAGACATAGAGGAAAAAATTCAACCGTCGGATTTTAAATAAGTATAAAGGTGTGGGCGTGGCTAAGCCTCAAACTTTGACCAGTCGCCATTACCTTATTTGACTTAACAACTCCCATGTGCATGATCAGATCAATTTCATACTTTGTCTGTGTGATCACTGACCACATCTGAAGACAGTGACAATGTGGACAGCTGACATCACCTAAGCCCCGCCCCCTGACTACAGGAAGTCAACTGTTTTATGGTGAAATGCCCATATTTGTTCCCTCTAATTTAGTCAAGATGACACTAAGGTCATGCACTGTCTTCATGATGTTGTAATGACCATTCAGATCTGATAGCTTTTCAGAAAGGCAGGGGCTTTGATGCCATGGCGATTTCTGACGTGACACTGTGACCTTACGTTTGACTGTAACTTCCACAAACAGCCTCCGACTTGCCCGAGACTGAACATCGCATCACCAGTGTGGTAAAGATAGAGTATCTCCTAGTGGTGAGACGTGTAATGGTGGGCTCAGAGGGGATGCTGAGTCAGGGTAAGGTGTGGACGAGGAGGCCGTTCACGGTTTCTGGTGTCGGGGTGGTTGACTTTCTGTTCCGCCAGACGTTCCCTGGTGCCCCCGGCTGCCGGCCAGGATGGAGAAGCGCGGAGCTGGGTTTGGAGAGCGTCGGGGATGGAGCGGAGGGGGTGCGGAAGGAGGGCGAGCAGCTTCGCTGCGAGGGCCGAACGACGCTGCTTGCAGCTTTAATTTTTCTTTTTTTTTCTTTTTTTTTCTTCCGCGTCTTTGGGTGGCCTTTAGGGGGTCTTAGCATATCCAAAAAGTCACCAAATTCTGGCCCAATATAGAAAGTGCGTGAAATTTACGTATTTCACTGTCAACATGAAAGTTGGTATAAAAATGTTTCAACAGCGCCCCCTGGAAAATTAAAAATACCCCTCCGCATTGACCTTTTTTCATAGTAGAGTGATGAAATTTGGTACACCTGTAGAACTCAACAATACGCACAGAAAAGCCTCTTGCACCCATGGTCAATATCAAACAGGAAGTCGGCCATTTTGGACTAAAGTGGCCATTTTTACCCCGTTTTGGCCATTTCTAGGCTCTATATTTGGTTGAACAGTTTGGTCATTTTTCGCACGATTGTCTCAAAAATAGTGTGCGATCGAACAGAAGCGATGGACGATTAAAATGAGAAAATAAAACTGACTTTTCGTAAATACTGAAGGGGCGGGACCAGGCCTCAAAGTTCGAGCACTCGCCAAAAAAATTCAAATATCTTTAATTTCATAAATAAAAGAATTACATTTAAAGTAATTTTCTATGGACAATCGTCATCGCCCCCCGAAGACAAATGAATGGTTGATTGATGATGTCACATAAGCCCCGCCCCCTCAGGCCTTAAAAGGTCAAGTTTTACTGGGAAATTGTCCAAAATTCGCCCTTTCAACTAATCACCCCATATTTGTAGCAGGTAACTGTAGACAAGTTGGGATTGCTTGGCGTCACTTTATGGGAGTTTTCTCCAGAAGGCGGGGCTGTGGCGGCGCGGCGAAGTCAGGCGTACCGACGTGGCCTTACGTTTGCCTCCCATTTCGTCATTTCTAAAGATATCGCCACAAAACCTCTTGTGAGTGATCCTAGTCCAGCCCCCCAAAAAATTTGATGTGAACATCCGGTGGGCGTGGCCTATTTTATGAAATAGCGCCCCCTAGGACCATTAAAACTGTCAGCCCCAAGCCATGCTTTGACTGAGGATTTCGAAATTTGGTACACTAATGTGGTGTCTCAGGACCTACAAAAAAGTCTCTTGGAGCCAAGTGCAAAGTTGCACAGGAAGTCAGCCATTTTGGTCCAAGTACGTGATTTACTGGTTTTCGCACACGTTGTTTGGAGAGTGATGCTCCATCGCCCTTTTCACCAATCGCCTTCAAACATCTGCTATATACTCTTAAGACATAAAGTAAAAAATTCAACCGTCGGATTTTAAATAAGTATAAAGGTGTGGGCGTGGCTAAGCCTCAAACTTTGACCTGTCGCCACGCCACTCTTTTTTTCACAGCTCCCTATTGGACTCCTTTTACGCAATCACCAGCAATCTCTGGCAAATAAAAGCTGACAAGTTGAGGTCACTTGGTCTACAGTACTGGCAGGTTTTGAAAAAAGGCGGGGCTTTGGGAGCATGGCGAAATTCGCCATCACGCCATGGCAATACGTTTGCCTCTCATTTCTTCAATTATCGTGACATCGCCACAAAATGTCTGGTGAGTGATCCTAGTCTGACCCCCAATAGAATTGGGCAGCTGAGATTTGTGGGCGTGGCCTATATTCTGAAATATCGCCCCCTAGGACCTTTAAAACTGTCAGCCCCAAGACAAGGTTTGACTGAGGATTACGAAAATTGGTACACTCATGTAGGGTCTCTGGACCTACAAAAAAGTCTCTTGGAGCCAAGCGAAATTTCGCACAGGAGGTCGGCCATTTTGGTCCAAGTACTCGATTTAGTGGTTTTCGCACACGTTGTTTGGACATTGATGGCCCGTCGCCCTTTACACAGATCACCTTCAAACTTATGCTATGTACTTTTAAGTCAAAGGGGAAAAAATTCAACCGTCGGATTTTAAATAAGTATAAAGGTGTGGGCGTGGCTAAGCCTCAAACTTTGACCTTTCGCCATGACATTACTTGACTTAATAACTCCCATGTGCATGATCAGATCTAATTCAAACTTTGTCTGTGTGATCACTGACCACATCTCAAGACAACGACAATGTGGACAGCTGACATCACCTAAGCCCCGCCCCCTGACAACAGGAAGTCTATTGTTTTATGGTGAAATGGCCATATTTGTCCCCTCTAATTTAGTGAAAATGACACTCAGGTCATACATTGTCTTCATGATGTTTTAATGACCATTCAGATCTGATAGCTTTCCAGAAAGGGAGGGGCTTTGATGCCATGGTGAATGCTGGCGTGACGCCATGACCTTACATTTGACTGTAACTTCCACAAACGGCCTCCGATTTGCCCGAAACTGAATATGGCAATGAACAATCATGCCCTTTAGCCAATGAGGCACAAACGGTTGGTGAATGTTATATAATGTCACCAAAGCTGACCTCAATGGGACTTTTCTGTAGTTGGTCACAGCGCCACCTAGATAACGTTATCCTTCGATAACTTTAAAAAACATGGTCAGAATAGCATTAAAGTTGGTCACTGTCATCACACCACCAGTGTGGTAAAGATAGAGGATTCCCTAGTGGTGAGACATAAAATGTAATGGTGAGCTCAAAGGGGATGCTGAGTCAGGGTGAGGTGCGGACAAGGTGGCCGTTAGCCGTTTCTGGTGTTGGGGTGGTCGACGTTTGTGTTCTGCGGACGTGCCCTGGTGCCCAGGGCTGCCGGCCAGGCCGGAGCGGCGCGGAGCTGCGAGGGCCGAACGACGCTGCTTGCAGCTTTAATTAGGCCCGAGCAGTGAAGCTGCGAAGGCCTATTGTATCTGCTCCGTTTCTTCTTATTAGGCCCGAGCAGCGAAGCGCTGCGAAGGACTATTGTATCTGCTCCGTTTCTTTTTCTTTTTTTTTCTTTTTTTTTCTTCCGCGTCTTTGGACGGCCTTTAGGGGGTCTTAGCATATCCAAAAAGTCACCAAATTCTGGCCCAATATAGAAAGTGCGTGAAATTTACGTATTTCACTGTCAACGTGAAAGTTGGTATAAAAATGTTTCAACAGCGCCCCCTGGAAAATTAAAAATACCCCTCCGCATTGACCTTTTTTCATAGTAGAGTGATGAAATTTGGTACACCTGTAGAACTCAACAATACGCACAGAAAAGCCTCTTGCACCCATGGTCAATATCAAACAGTAAGTCGGCCATTTTGGACTAAAGTGGCCATTTTTACCCCGTTTTGGCCATTTCTAGGGTCTATATTTGGTTGAACAGTTTGGTCATTTTTCGCACGATTGTCTCAAAAATAGTGTGCGATCGAACAGAAGCGATGGACGAATCAAATGAGAAAATAAAATTGACTTTTCGTAAATACTGAAGGGGCGGGGCCAGGCCTCAAATTTCGAGCACTCGCCAAAAAAATTCAAATTGCTATAATTTCATAAATGAAAAAATTACAGTTAAAGTAATTTTCTATGGACAATCGTCATCGCCCCCCAAAGACAAATGAATGGTTGATTGATGATGTCACATAAGCCCCGCCCCCTCAGGCCTTAAAAGGTCAAGTTTTACTGGGAAATTTTCCAAAATTCGCCCTTTCAACTAATCACCCCAAATTTGTAGCAGGTAACTGAAGACAAGTTGGGGTTGCTTGGCGTCACTTTATGGGAGTTTTCTGCAGAAGGCGGGGCTGTGGCGGCGCGGCGAAGTCAGGCGTACCGATGTGGCCTTACGTTTGCCTCCCATTTCGTCATTTCTAGAGATATCGCCAAAAAACCTCTTGGGAGTGATCCTAGTTCGGCCCCCCACAAAATGTGATGTGAACATCCGGTGGGCGTGGCCTATTTTCTGAAATAGCGCCCCCTAGGACCATTAAAACTGTCAGCCCCAAGTCATGCTTTGACTGAGGAGTATGAAATTTGGTTTCCTAATGTGGTGTCTCAGGACCTACAAAAAAGTCTCTTGGAGCCAAGTGCAAAGTCGCACAGGAAGTCGGCCATTTTGGTCCAAGTACTCGATTTAGTGGTTTTCGCACACGTTGTTTGGAGAGTGATGCTCCATCGCCCTTTTCACCAATCGCCTTCAAACTTCTGCTATATACTCTTAAGACATAAAGGAAAAAATTCAACCGTCGGATTTTAAATAAGTATAAAGGTGTGGGCGTGGCTAAGCCTCAAACTTTGACCTGTCGCCACGCCACTCTTTTTTTCACAGCTCCCTATTGGACTCCTTTTAACCAATCACCAGCAATCACTGGCAAATAGCAGCAGACCAGTTGAGGTCACTTGGTCTATAGTACTGGCAGGTTTCGAATAAAGGCGGGGCTTTGGGAGCATGGCGAAATTCGCCATCACGCCATGGCAATAAGTTTGCCTCTCATTTCTTCAATTATCGTGCCATTGCCACAAAATGTCTGGTGAGTGATCCTAGTCTGACCCCAAATAGAACTGGACAGCTGTAATTTGTGGGCGTGGCCTATTTTCTGAAATAGCGCCCCCTAGGGCCAATAAAACTGCCAGCAACAAGCCATGCTTTGACTGAGGAGTACGAAATTTGGTACACTAATGTGGTATCTCAGGCCCTACAAAAAAGTCTCTTGGAGCCAAGAGCAAAGTCGCACAGGAAGTCGGCCATTTTGGTCCAAGTACTCGATTTAGTGGTTTTCGCACACATTGTTTGGATAAGGATTCTCCATCACCCTTTTCAACAATCACCTTCAAACATCTGCTATACACTCTTACGACATAGATGAAAAAATTCAACCGTCGGATTTTAAATAAGTATAAAGATGTGGGCGTGGCTAAGCCTTAAACTTTGACCTGTCGCCACGCCACTCTTTTTTTCACAGCTCCCTATTGGACTCCTTTTAACCAATCACCAGCAATCACTGGCAAATAGCAGCAGACAAGTTGAGGTCACTTGGTCTATAGTTCTGGCAGGTTTCGAATAAAGGCGGGGCTTTGGGAGCATGGCGAAATTTGCCATCACGCCATGGAAATACGTTTGTCTCTCATTTCTTCAGTCATTGTGACATCGCCACACAAGTTCTGATGAGTGATCCTACTCTGACCCCTAATAGAAATGGACAGCTGAAGTTTGTGGGCGTGGCCTATTTTCTGAAACACCGCCCCCTAGGACCATTAAAACAGTCAGCCCCAAGCCATGCTTTGACTGAGGATCACAAAATTTGGCACACTAATGTAGTGTATCAGGACCTACAAAAAAGTCTCTTGGAGCCAAGCGCAATGTCGCACAGGAGGTCGGCCATTTTGGTCCAAGTACTCAATTTAGTGGTTTTCGCACACGTTATTAGGAGAATGATATCTCCTCGCCCTTTCCACCGATCACCTTCAAACTTCTGCTATATACTCTTAAGACATAGAGGAAAAAATTCAACCGTCGGATTTTAAATAAGTTTAAAGGTGTGGGCGTGGCTAAGCCTCAAACTTTGACCAGTCGCCATTACCTTATTTGACTTAACAACTCCCATGTGCATGATCAGATCAATTTCATACTTTGTCTATGTGATCACTGACCACATCTGAAGACAGTGACAATGTGGACAGCAGACATCACCTAAGCCCCGCCCCCTGACTACAGGAAGTCTATTGTTTTATGGTGAACTGCCCATATTTGTCCCCTCTAATTTAGTCAAGATGACACTAAGGTCATGCACTGTCTTCATGATGTTGTAATGACCACTCAGATCTGATAGCTTTTTAGAAAGTGAGGGGCTTTGATGCCATGGCGATTTCTGGCGTGACGCTGTGACCTTACGTTTGACTGTAACTTCCACAAACAGCCTCCGATTTGCCCGAGACTGAACATCACATCACCAGTGTGGTAAAGATAGAGTATCTCCTAGTGGTGAGACATGTAATGGTGGGCTCAGAAGGGATGCTGAGTCAGGGTGAGGTGTGGACGAGGAGACCTTTCACTGTTTCCGGTGTCGGGGTGGCTGACTTTCTTTTCCGCCAGGCGTGCCCTGGTGCCCTCGGCTGCCGGCCAGGATGGAGAAGCGCGGAGCCGGGTTTGGAGAGCGTCGGGGATGGAGCGGAGGGGGTGAGGAAGGAGGGCGAGCAGCTTCGCTGCGAGGGCCGAACGACGCTGCTTGCAGCTTTAATTTTCTTTTGTTCTTCCAAAAATTGAATAAATCTGTTACTTGTTGAAAGAGGTAAGCAAAAATTATACATGCTTTGATAAGTGAGGCTTGAAAGGTCAGGATATGGCAGAAATGCCTGCAGTACCTTTTTTAAACAGTAGACATCACCGGAGAAACGCCCAAAGCAGCTGCAGGAATGGCAGAAGAAGAGTTTAGAGGAAGTACACCAGGGTGCCTTAACTAGGTGATTAACAGGCTTCTGCAGAGCCTGATGAGCTGTTGCACAAGCGATTTAACCACTGAATCTAGTGTGTTGGAGCAGAGAAACCACTAAAATGTGTTGATACTGGCCCTCGAGGCCCTAACTTGAATAGCCCTGAAGTACGCTGTTCACACAAACACAACTAAATGGTAATTTATTCATGCATGACAGGAATATATGCATTGCTATTTGCTCAGTGTACAGCATCAACATATTACCACGAAACACTAGCTGGTACTTCAACAGCTGGTATATTAACCCTCTGGAGGCAGGTGTTGCAGATTTGCAACGTTAAAACCTACCTACCTGGTTACTCCACATACGTATTTCATGAACATTTTTAAACTCAGAAGTACCCCGAAGGACTTAGTTGTTCGTCGTTTTATAAAACTTATTTTGAGCTTGGGAGGGTTAAAGAAAAATCCCATCTCACTCTACACAGATGGTCTCAACCTTCCAAGCTCAGGTTCTCTACCAGAGGCCTGGAAGCTTGAGGGTTCTGAGCAGTTTCTTAGCTGTTCCTAAAACTGCACTTTTCTGGACTGAGATGTCTGATGTTTTTCCTGGGATCTACTTTAGTTACTCCTCCAGTCTAGGGGTTACTGCCGCAAGTGCCCCGATGACCATGGGCACAACCTATATCTTTACTCTCCAGGCTTTCTCAAAATTTTTGAGGCCCTGGTACTTCTCTAGTTTCTTGTGTTCCTTTTTCCTGATGTTGCCATCACTGCATCAACTACAACGGCTGTTCTCTGTTTTTTGTCCACCATCACAATGTCTAGTTGGTTCGTCATCACCATTTTGTCATTCTGGATCAGAAGATCCCACAGAAGCTTGGCACTCTCATTCTCAACCACCTTAGAGGGTGTTAATCACGTTGGCCTTGGGGCTTCCTGTCCATATGCTGCACAGATGGACACATGGTGTGAGTTAAGAGTATTTTTACTTAATTTTTTGAAGTCTTTGGTATGACCTGACTGGGAATCGAACCCCAATCTTCCAGTCCCAGGGTGGGCAATCTACCACTAGGCCACAAAACTGGTTGTTGAAATGACATGCTAGACCCTTCACCGTGTTTAGGAGGGTCTCTCCACTAAAGGTCTCTGTAGACATGATGGTAGTTCTTTCTATCACAACCGTATAATGCCCCACACAATACCATCACTGTGACAAACACATTCAGGAGAACAGGCATCTTGCCTTTTATGCTATGTGACATTAAGAGGAGGAACCAGGTTCCTATGCTCTAGACCAGGGCTATTCAAGTCCGGGCCTCGAGAGCCAGTATCCAGCATGTGGTTTCTCTAGTCCAAAACACTTGATTCAATGTTTGAATCACCTTTGCAGCAGCTCATCAGGCTCTGCAGAAGCCTGTTAATCTCCTACTAATTGAAGTGTATTGAAGCAGGGTAAAACCAAAATGTGCTGGATGCCGGCCCTCGAGACCCAGAACTTAATAGCCCTGCTCTGGACGACCTGATGTCTGCAGAACCACATGAATACTGAAAAGCTTCACAAACTTTTAGTCTTGGAGCAAACTATTTTCTTTGAACACAAAGCAGTTAGGCACTAAACGGATTCCTCTCGTAGCGAAGGGGGTTTGCTTTTCTTTGTTGGTTCACAAGTTTTTTTTATTTATTTTTATTTTTATGCTGCTCAGCAGGCCTTAAGTGCACGGTGGTCCAAATCAATATTCCGACTCACCAAAATATTGCCTTCTGCTGCAGGTTGTGTTAATGAACAACTAGTTGAAATGAAGTAAAGCAGGAATCAATTTTATCATGTTCCCAGTAAACCCTTTATGTGTGAAATATTCAATTGTTATCCTGGGGAGGACGTTTATCATTGCAGAACCAATTTCCAGCTGAAATAACACCACACTCTTTCTCTGCTGAGGCCTTTGACCCAAACTATCTTAGGTGTTGCAATAATTACCCAATCAATACACCCTGTGTCAACCGCGTCATGCCAGAAAACCGAGGAGCAAAAACAAGAAACAGACGCAATCATCTAATGCTGTTCACCTCCCCCCCACGGCCTAATCTTTCACTGAATCAATACAAACGATGACTGGATGACAACAGAACTGGTATTATAATATTTCTTCCACAGCCACCATAGGAGTCCTGGTACAAGATATGCAGCGGCTTTAGTGGATTACAGTCACAGACTCTGCCACTAATCTTCAATGTGTCCAACTAACAAGAGCAAGAAAAGTGTGATGCTTCTGAGAGTTCCAAATGTTACAAGGGAACAAATGAATCTCTGGTGATGAGAGTCACAGGGAACTCAACTGATATTGGACAATGTTCAGTATTTTACCGAGAGGTATATTTCCATCTGAAGTTCCCATGTCTCCGTATGAATCCAAGTAGGGTCAGAAAAAAATAAACTAGACATGCTGCTTCTTGAGTGTTATCGGTCCGAACAGATAAAATATGGAGTATTAAGCTTTGAAACTGTAGTGAGAGCTTCATTAATGCAAGCTCCTCTTGCTAAACGAATCTCCCTTCCAAGGGATTGTTCGGGTCTTTGTCGCCCAACATGCAAGATGTTTCACTCACATTCCCGAAGGTGTGGATTGCTGGGAAACTGTATGGCATTTAGGTTGAAAGCTGCATTGTTTCTTTGAGAGATGTAACCACACATCTAGTCCTCAGTTGTTTTTTCTTGTTTGATAGAGAGAGTTTATTTTACTCCTTCTCTGCCAAAATGTTAACAAAGCTGACTCTTATGAGTGTCTCATATCCTTAAGATTTAGGTAGGCAGTATTTCCAGGGCTTCATGTGTTTCACCAAGCATTTGTGTTTAGTTCAGATACACTGTGTTTATCCCTCAGGAAGGTCCCCCTGGCCATTTTGGTTTCCAGTAGTGGCACCTCGATGTAGAAGAAAATAAAAGTTACAACAAGATAAAAGTAAGGGGAAAAAACGGCAAAGAAAAAAATAATTGGGGTGAAGTTTCTGCCCTGTAACCACATGGCTGCAGGTTTGAGCTTCGTCTGTCGCAGTTGTGTCCTTGGGCAAGACACTTCACCCACTTGTCTGCTGGTGGTGGTCGAAAGGGTGTGGTGGTGCCAGTGTATTGCAGCCCCAGGGCAGCTATAGCTACATTGTAGCCCATCACTATCACTGTGTGCGTGTGTGTGTGTGTGTGTGTGTGTGTGTGTGTGTGTGTGTGTGTGTGTGTGTGTGTGTGTGTGTGTGTGTGTGTGTGTGTGTGTGTGTGTGTGTGTGTGTCTGTGTGTCTGTGTGTCTGTGTGTGTATGTGTGTACTTGTTTAATTATTCTATTTAGGACCATTTCTGGAATATTCACTAATCTTCTGGAGACCAGTGGGCCTTTTGGGGACCAAAGCCCAGTCCTAATGCAGCGGACCCCTGTTTTTAGGCTTAGTGGCTAGGTTTGGAGACAGGGTGTGAATTAGGTCTTTGTTACAGTTAGGTTTAGGAATGCACTAGTTATGGCTAGGGTTAGCTATACATGCAAATGAATGGAAGTCAATGCAAGATCCAAATATTGGTAGAAATACAAACCTGTGTGTGTGTATGTGTGTACTTTTATTTATAGGTTTATGTGGACACATATTTACTTTTAACTTGTAGTGTATGGACATTTTGACATTGTGGTGACATTTGGCTGGTACACAAATGACAAAATGACAAACTAACCTAAAACATAGTGGTTAGGGTTAGGAGTATAACAGCATTAGCTATTGTTATAATTGGGGTATGGGTTAGGCATAATACAGTCACACAAAAAAAAAAGAAAGAAAAAGGAATGGAAGTCAATGGATGGTTGACTCACGCATATAAATATGTGTGTGTGTGTGTGTGTGTGTGTGTGTGTGTGTGTGTGTGTGAGAGAGAGAGAGAGAGAGAGAGAGAGAGAGGGGGAGGGAGAGAGAGAGAGAGAGAGAGAGAGAGAGAGAGAGAGAGGGGGAGGAGAGAGAGAGAGAGAGAGAGAGAGAGAGAGAGAGGGAGAGGGAGAGGGAGAGGGAGAGGGAGAGAGAGAGGGAGGGAGAGAGAGAGAGAGAGAGAGGGAGAGGGAGAGGGAGAGAGAGAGAGAGAGAGAGAGAGAGAGGGAGAGAGAGAGAGAGAGAGAGGGAGAGGGAGAGGGAGAGAGAGAGAGAGAGAGAGAGAGAGGAGAGAGAGAGAGAGAGAGAGAGAGAGAGAGAGGGAGAGAGAGGGAGGGAAGAGAGGAGGGAGAGGGAGAGGGAGAGGGAGAGAGAGAGAGAGAGAGGGAGGGAGGGAGGGAGAGAGAGAGAGAGAGGGAGAGAAAGAGAGGGAGGGAGAGAGAGAGAGAGAGAGGAGAAAGAGGAGAGGGCAGAGGAGAGAGAGAGAGAGAGAGAGGGAGAGGAGGAGGGTGAAAGCTTGTAGTGAAGTAGGTGCCTCAATTTATCGAATTTTAATCACGATTACGATCTGAGTTTTGAACGATTATAAAAAACAAAACAAGCCGATTATTTGCTCCTCCCGCTTGCGCTGCCCTGAGTTGCAAATGAAGCGCTCCTCCACAGTGTTGCCAACTTAGCGACTTTGACGCTATTTCTAACAGCTTTTCAGACCCCCTTCTTGCCTTTTTAATCCTAAAAGTACCTAGCGAACACCTCAGAAACATCTCTGGTAACCCTTAGCTACTTTCTGGATAACTATCGTCGACGTTTCCTGCAGGTTAGCTAAACACTCCGCCTGCACTCCGGACCGTTCTTCAGGACATTAGGAAAGGGAATGATGTAGTGATGTGTCGGTCGCTAAAGACAGCTCTCGGAGCCGCCCTGCTCCCTGTTGGAGTAACCAGAGTGAGTGACACACACACCGCACCTGCGGACTCCTGAGCCGCTAAAAACAACTAAATGTGCGCGTGCGGCGCGCTAAACACACGTGCAGCTTGCCCCTGATTGCTGTGAGACCGGGTTGGGGGGTGGGGGGTGCAGCTGTGGTTGGGACAATTATTACATTAACTGATGGACCTGTAAATAAATAGTTTGTAAATAAGGTAGAAATAAGTTCCTCACGCTGATAAATAATAACTAATCTCTCTGAGGACACGGTGCTAGTGCACGCTCCTACAGCACCTTGACACAACTCAATAAATGTTATGCAACATTTTGTGAACATCAATTTATTTGCATTTATTTGTTATAAATGCCACTGTATAATTCTTGCTGTCAGTATTTGCAAGATATTGGTATTTGGTTCTGTACTGGTTAGACTTAAATGAGTTAAACCAAGGTCTACAGCCCTTGGGTCATAGACTATGAGCTATAAGTATATTGGTCTTTTATACAGGGAATCAGGAGTTCTTTTAGTGATCATCTTGTTTCTTATTTTTGTCCTGATTGTGCCCTGAGCAATTTTATGACTGAATAAAAACAAATAAAATCAACATAAATTGAAAAATCGTCCTAAATAATCGTGATCTCAATTTCAGTCACCATAATCGTGATTATTATTTTTGCCATAATCGAGCAGCCCTATTGTGAAGTGTCTTGAGGGTTTAAGAACCTTAGAAAGTCCCTGCATGTGGTGTTTTTATACATTCTGTCCACTTGTTGGTTTTTCTGTCTTCATTTGATGCAGTTTTTAGTAATTTTACAGATGTTTAATGTTTAATTAACAGAGGCTCACCTTGGTAATCAGCAGGTTTGGTGTGCTTATATGGAAATGTCCATTGGTTATTTCTAATCTGATTTTCTTTGAACTGACCAGCATTGTACAGCTCTAGATGGCTGAAACTCTTCACCAGTTTACTGTGCAAGAACAAAGACTCACAATCACTAATTACCATGAGGTGCTTTGAGTATCACTGCTGCTGTAAACACATCTCTTTCAGGGAAAGCATATAAAAGGCAGCATACAACTCTGTGTATCTTTCCATGTACCTTAGTTCCAAAAGCTGTTGGTTTCAATCAATCCTAGAAATTCACTTTGTGGATAATTTGACAAAAGTTTACAGTACAAAACAATTTGATAATATCTAATAAATGTGTATCTTTCCATGTACCTTAGTTCCAAAAGCTGTTGGTTTCAATCAATCCTAGAAATTCACTTTGTGGATAATTTGACAAAAGTTTACAGTACAAAACAATTTGATAATATCTAATAAAAAAAGAAAAGTATCCATCATTGCAAACTGAATTTGAGTTTGTCTTCAAAGGAAAAGCCTAAAATAATCCCCAACTGATGATGCATGTGTGAGTAATATGTATATCCAACAGGATTTAATTATTCATGTTTAGGTGCCAGGAAATCAGTCCTTCTCAAACTCATTCTTCAGATACATCATGTCTTGAGACATGAAATTGTTTTGAACTGAACAAATTTATGCACTTGGATTTTTGGAAATGTGTAAAATGAAGCCAACAAATAAAAATGATGGTTTCTGATTTTTGTCATGAAAAAGTGTTTTCTTCCCTATAGAAGCCCTCATGGATTATAACGATATAGAACTGCATGCAGCTCAAGGCCCATTAACCAGTCAGAGATGTGAAAAACAGGATGCTGAAAATCACTCTCTCTCTCTCTCTCTCTCTCTCTCTCTCTCTCTCTCTCTCTCATGCACGCACGCACGCACGCACGCACGCACACACACACACACACACACACACACACACACAAAAAAAAAACAAACACACACACTGTATTGTTTCAGAATCAGTGATGAAGGTCAAATGTTTGTCAACCAATAATGTTTTAATGTGCATTTTTTTCTAAAGTTGATTGTTATTTGAGAGCATTGGTGGACCAAATGTGTTAATCTGGTTTGTTATGTTATTCGACCAGGTCTCCCTTGTTTGGCGTAACGCATAGGAATTGATTCCTCTTTCCTTAAATTACCCACACTTTTAGGCCTAGTCCACACGTAGCCGGGGTTTTTTAAAAACGAATATCCGCCCCTCCAAAAACTTGCATCCACACCACCGCGTTTTAAAAACAACTCTGTCCACACGCACCCGGATAAATACGTTGTTAAGGACATGCCAGACCTGTAGGCGGCAGTACTTCCCCCGTTCTTAACCTCGTCCTTTGTCTGTGGTCTTCCGCAAGGAGCAGTAATTCCGCTTGCAAATGCAAAAACAAACAAGCAAAAAGCGCTTGGACAATTGATGGATCGGGTAGTGACAGAGCGCAGCTCTGAGGGCTTCCATGATGCTGGCTAGTGGAAACACAGGTCGCACACGTGATGTCAGCATTTTTTTGTCGCGGAAAGTGACGTTGCAGACCTTAAAACTCCGGTCCGATCTTCACTTTGGCCGGAGTTTTTAAAAAGATCCGTTTTCGTGTGAAAAAACTCAGTTTTCGTGTGGATGACAGGCCAAAACGTAGAAAAATATCTACGTTTTGGCAGATCCCCGGCTACGTGTGGACAGGGCCTTAGAAATGCAGAGGACAGATCCCATGACATATTGTGATTCCCCCAGAGGAGCTGGCCCAACTAGCCTGGGAGAGGAAAGTCTGGGCCTTTAGGCTGCTGCCTCGGTGACCCGACCGAAGATAAGTGGAAGAGAATGAAAAAATGGATGAATGGATTTACAATCAGATCAATGTTTTGTGTTGTTGTTATACAGTTTCTGAAATAACAAATGCATAGAAATATAAAATAAGCATCAAATGTGACTAAATTAGCAATGTAACTCATTCTGAAAGTGCTGGCCTGATTTCATCTGTGTCTATCTGCACAAAATATACAAGTAAATATTAGGATTTCTCTTTTACTTGAGCTAAAATGATGCACAGCTGGTTTTCACACAGGAAATGCATTATTGCAATTTTAAGAAGCTTTGTATATTTCTTTAATTATTTTGAAGATTACAAAGGAATTGCAGCTGTACTTTTGAGGAGGGAGAAGGCAACAGGGACTCACTATGGGAAGCTGTTTGTCATTGGATGATGTGCCCAACAGGCTGATCAGCCATAGAAAGGAGGACATGGGGGTTCTTCGTGGAAATCAATGTAAGGATCCAGTTAGTGCAGCCAGAAGGCTGCTAACTGAAGTCTGACATGGGGCTCTAGTGTTGCTCATAGTTGTTTTGGTTCAAATCCACCTGAATGGTAACTTTTCTTGTTCATTTTATATTTTCTGTGCAGAAAGAGATTTTACACACATTACTTGACACAAATTGTTGTGTTGTGTGCACCATAAAAATAATAAAAAATGAAAGCATTCACTTTGTATCAGTCAAAATGAGAAAGAATATGTTTTTTAGCCAGTTTAAAACATTTTCTTAGAACTTAAACTGGCATGGAAAACAACTGAGGAAACTAAAAGCCTTTATATTTAAAAAAAAAACAAAAACGTCAGAACAGCACAACATGTTCAAAAATGGAATACACTGGAACATGCGGGAACACCTGACTAAGATGTCAGCAGGCAGGAGAAGAGAAGACAAAACTGAAAACTGTTAATAGTTGGATCGTAGCCACTTCATATAATATATGATCTGAACGAAACACAGGTATGATGGGATGAGTGATGAAGCAAAGCAACAGAACTGATGCACCAGGAGGATAAACCTACACTATTTGAATGTGTTTGAAATGTCCACTTATGCATTCTAAATTGCACCAAATTGAGCCAGCCACATTTTAGTGGCGTTTAAAAATGTAACATTTGTTTTTTCAATCTTAGAAACTCATCATATGGTCCAAAATATTCAATTAATACAAATACATTATTTAAGAAAAACTAGACCAAAATGTGTTGCGATCTTAGTTGACAGAACAAGTCGTGTCTTGCTGCTGCTGCTGCTGCTTATAATGTGTCTAGTCCTCTCTGGCTGAGCTGCAGGACTTGAGAAAACAGTTAAATCTACTGTTGTTTGGTCTAAGCAATAACAAATTCTATTCACAAAGTCACAAAGTAAAAGGTAAGCTGCATTTCAACTGCCAGAAGTCTTGATTTGAACAATTTACACAAATTACAAATGTAAAAGCAACTGACGTGTAGAGGTTTAACAATTTGTTTTGAACTGAATTTAATTATTTGAATGTTACAGGTTGTGCCACAGTTGCTAGTCTATACATGTGTAAGTGAGAAAAGTTAAAACAGGCATTAAATAAAACACAAGTATCCTGGAGGCCATGTAATGAAAACCAGCTAAATATCACCATCCATCACCTCAGATTCAGAAGTGTATTATTCAGTTGAATCCTGTTGGTATTTATTCATGTGGTGCTGGACAGAAAACTTGGTAAGAAATTATGAATCATGTGTTCAAGTGGAGTTCAAAATACAAAACAAAGGGCTGTCCCCTTTCCTCCCCATAGCATATTATATAATGAATATCATGTAGCGAGTGAGTGAGTAAATGGGTGAACATTTCAAACACAGCCCATGTTCACACTGCAGACAAAAGTATCCCAAATTAGAACTTTAGCCCAAATGTAATCCAAATCATCATGTTATAATATTGTCAATTTCACACACACACACACACACACACACACACACAAACATACACACACACACACACACACACACACACACACACACACACACACACACACACACACACACACACACACACACACACACACACACACGTAACCTTCATATTATTTTTTTTAAATCTAGCATGAATTGAGGGTGACTTTAGGGTGCTAGATTGTTTATTTGTTTCATTTAATTTATATCGAGAACAACCATTCAAAAAATACCAGCTTTGCAGACTGCAGTGGATGCGTATGCAGCACGTTATGTAATTGTGAGTTTTACCCGCAAGCTGCCTTCCCAATAGGAACATTTCAGATGTGAAACAGCTGCAAAGGGTTCCACAGAGCTGTTCCGCAAAGTCATTATGATCAGGATTGGCAATACCACACGTGACTTCAGCTGTTCACAGGATAATAAGCTAGGAGAAAAATGGCAGAATCAAAAAGGTCTGTGAATCAGGACCATGATATTCAACTCCATGCTCATCTCACCCTCAATAGCCTCTATGAGTCCTTCCAGTCTGGTTTTCGCCCTGGCCACAGTACAGAAACTGCACTCATAAAAAACACTAACGACCTCCTCACTGCTGCCGATGCTGGACTGCTCTCCATCCTCATCCTCCTCGACTTGAGTTTGGCCTTCGATACCATCTCTCACACCATCCTCCTCCATAGATTGTCTTCCCTTGGCATTTCTCATACCCCACTTGATTGGTTCCGTTCATATCTCTCTGGCCGTACTCAGTTTATTCAACCCAAATCCTTCACTTCCCATCCCTTCCCTGTCACTACCGGCATCCCCCAAGGCTCTGTTCTCAGTCCACTTCTTTTCATCACTTACCTTCTTCCCCTGGGAAATATTTTCTGTAAATTTGACATCCATTTTCATTGATACGCGGATGACACCCAGCTCTTTGTACCCTCCAAACCCTCCTCTTATGTTTATGTTTATGTATTTAGCAGACACTTTTGTCCAAAGCGACTTACAAGTGATAATCAGCATGTTGCCCTTCAGGCTAACAACAGCAATTACAACAACTTGACATCAATCATGGAGAGGAGGGAACAAAGGAGTGGAAAGTAGGGGGGGGGGGGGGTGCAGGGAAGGTGCTAGTTAAGAAGATGTTCTCTGAAGAGCAGGGTCTTCAGAAGTTTCTTGAAAATTGAAAAGGAAGCCGCTGTTCTGGTAGTGCTTGGAAGGTCATTCCACATTTGTGGAATGATGCATGAGAAGAGTCTGGATTGTCCTG
This sequence comes from Nothobranchius furzeri, assembly GCF_043380555.1. NCBI lineage: Eukaryota > Metazoa > Chordata > Actinopteri > Cyprinodontiformes > Nothobranchiidae > Nothobranchius > Nothobranchius furzeri. The sequence continues at coordinate 54,931,708 of NC_091749.1, forward strand.
AGCGTGGTGTAGGCACTGCTAGCCGACGATCCTGTGATGACCGGAGCGGCCGGGCTGAGACGTAAGCCTTTGCAAGAGGATTCAGGTAGATGGGAGCCGTACCATCTCGGACTTTGTATGCTAGTGTTAGCAATTTGAATTTGATGCGTGCTGCTAGCAGTAGCCAGTGGGGCTCAGTGAACAGAGGGGTTGACGTGTGCTCTTTTTGGTTGATTGAAGACCACACACGCCACTGCGTTCTGGAGCATTTGAAGAGGTCTCACAGTACAGGCTGGAAGACCAGTTAGAAGGGCATTGCAGTAATTGAGGCGGGAGATGACAGTAGATTGCTTCAGGAGCTGGGTGGCATGTTGTGTTAGGTATGGTCTGTTCTTTCATATGTTATACAGCGCAAAGCGGCATGAACGAGCAACAAAGGCAACATGATCTTTAAAGGTCAGGTGTTCATCAATCACAACACCCAGATTTCGAACTGCCTTTGAAGGAGCCAGAGATAGGAAGTCATTTTGGATTGAGATATTGTGCTGTATGGATGGTTTTGCTGGGATGACAAGTAATTCAGTTTTAGAGATGTCGAGTTGGAGATGGTGGGATTTCATCCATTTTGTCATGTCAGAGAGACAGTTTGATACATGTGCAGAGACAATGTGGTCGCCCGGTTGAAATGACAGATAGAGCTGGGTGTCGTCTGCATAGCAGTGGTAGGAGAAGCCATGTGATTGAATGATCTCACCCAGTGAGGTGGTGTATATGGCAAAGAGAATAGGTCCTAGTACAGAGCCCTGGGGGACTCCTGTGGCAAGATGGTGCACGGTAGAGGATTGTCCAAGCCAAGATACACTGAATGATCATCCTGTGAGGTACGATTCAAACCAGGCATGTGCTTTCTCTGTGATGCCCATGGTAGAGAGTGTGGACAAAAGGAAGCCATGGTTGACAGTGTCAAATGCAGCCAATAAGTCAAGTAGGATAAGCACTGAGGATTTGGCAGTCGCTCCAGCTTCTTTTAAGGATTCCGTCACTGCTAACAGAGCAGTTTCAGTGGAGTGGCCTTTTTTGAACCCAGATTGGTAAGGGTCAAGCAGACAGTTTTGTGAGAGGTATTCTGTGATCTGCTTGAAAACCACCCTTTCAGTGATTTTGGACAGAAAAGGGAGGAGAGATAGGTCGGTAGTTCTCCACATGATTTAGAGGAAGAGGTGGTTTTTTTTTTGCAGCGGTTTAACCTGAGCATGCTTGAGAGAGGAGGGAAATGTACCGGATGTCGGTGAAGCGCTGATCACATGTGTGACTGCTGCGGCTACTGTAGGAGCAATAGCTTGGAGCAGCTTAGTCAGAATGGGGTCGAGTGGGCATGTAGTAGGGCGGCTGCACGTGAGAAGCTTGAAGCTTGGACACACAGTTCTCAGTGAGAGGGGAAAAAGAGGAAAATGAAGCAGTAGGGCTTGAGATGGCTGGGCTAGAAAGAGTTTGTGGTAGCGAATGTTCAGGAGTGGCCAGTTGAGTAAACTGTTTGCTTATAGCTGCCACTTTGTCAGGGAAGAATGAGGCAAAGGTGTCAACTGATAGATTGTTGGTTGGAGGTGGAGAAGGAGGGTTGAGCAGAGTTTTGAATATTGAAAACAGTTTGAGAGTCAGTAGAGCTGAGAATTTTGTCAGTGTAGAAAGCTTTCTTTGCGTCAGTGATGCTGGCAGAGAATGAGGTCAGTAATTCATGAAATTTCAATTGATCACCAGGATATTTTGTTTTGCACCATTTCTGTTCCGCAGCTCTAAGATTGGTGCATAGAGACTGGACGGTATCATTTAGCCAAGGGTGCGACTGAGAGGATCTAGCACAGAGGTGCTCACACTTTTTCAGCTTGCGAGCTACTTATAAGATGACCAAGTCAAAATGATCTACCCTACTACAAAACATGCAAAACCACATGAGCCAATATATCCATGAGTCAGTAGTCAACACAACATAATTAACTTTGTAAACTTTTGTCATTACCTGAGTTTGCTCTGACGACTTGCACTGAATGGTATCAGCCAGGGATGCATAGTCTGGACAGTAACAGCTCACAGCCAGCCTCAAGCACACTTCCAGATTTTCATCAGTCATGGTGGAACGGTACTTGGACTTGATGATCTTCATGTGTGAAAAGGCTGACTCACATAAATAGGTGGAGCCAAAAAATGCAGTCAGAAACATGGCACATTTCCTCATGTTGGGGTACTTAACCTCTGTGAGTAAGTTCCAGAACTGTTCATGAGCTCTGGACTTCAGCTGAATGTCGGCTTGTAATGTCAAAATCTCATCTTCCACTTGAGGAGCGTTCAGGTGAAACAGTGTTGCAATTTTTGATGAAAGTGAATCAACCTCAGCATCTTCCCGAATAGGATAGCACATGAATGTAGCAACTGGCTCAAGCAAAGTAAAGTCTTGAAAGCGTTTGTCAAACTCTGACAAACAACTGTCAATCTGCTCTGTGTAGCGTGCAATGTCAAGCTGCACACTGGCCTTCCCTTGCATCTCCAGCTCTGATGCCAGGTTCTGGAAGTTTGTCAAATCACGGTGCTGCAGTTTTGAGGAGTGATGTTGCATCTTTCGTTTGAAAGCATTAACTGAGCTGATCATATTGATCACTGTTTTGTCTTTTCCTTGCAGCTCTAGATTAAGGTCATTCAACATGTTTGTCAGATCAGTTAAAAATGCTAAGTCTAACAGCCACTGACTGTCATTTAGTTCCTTGTACTCTGCATTTCCAGCTTCATGAAAAAAATCCTTTATTTCTGGACAGAGCTCTCGAAATCTTTGCAGGAATTTCCCTCGACTGAGCCATCTCACATCAGTGTGCAGCAACAGCTCAGAGTGGTCGCACTCAGCCTTCTCCAGATGTGCATGGAATAGCCGTCTTTGAAGTGACCTGGCACGAAGAGAACAGGCAATCTTTGTTGCTACGTCCATGATCTCTTTCATGTTTAGCATTTTAGCGCATAACACAGAAATCTGAGGTTCAAGATGGCGCCGGTGTACGTGGCAAGCCGTCTGTCTCCTGTCGGATATTTTATCTTTTTATTATTTTTAAGTGTTTTCGTGTGTAATGTGACTTTGTTGCTGACTTATGACCGAGAGGCTCTTCTAGAACTTCGATCAGCTGCTGGCCTGGTGAAACCGGGTGCTTGGACGGGCTGGAGGAGTTCCGGTTTTTCGTCCTCCTGCCAGTGCCGCTCGGCACCACTTGTGCCTCGGCGGCTCCTGGATCGGGCTAACTGGAGGAAGCGTCGTAGGGGTCGTGGAAGGCGTGGTGGACGGCGGGTGAGACTACGGTCCAAGCTGTCACGGTCCCGTAGGGAGCTTGCTGAGCTGACGGGTATCAGCTGTCATCTTGTGGCGCCATCACGCCTGTTGGAGCCAGCTCCGTCCTGCCTCGTGCCGTTGGTAGGGTTTGAGGAGGAGACTGCGCACCCGCGCTTTCGTCCAGTGTCTCGGTACCGATGGAGGGGAGTCAACCCAGCGAATCTCCACCCGGTGACCTGTACGGGGGTAGCATCCACGTCCCTAGGCTTAAACAGCGCTGAGCCGACGACTCCACATCTCACACGGCTAGGTCTGGTCAACGCCAGGTCGGTAATGAATAAAACTTTCATTTTGAAAGACTTCTTTGTTGCACAGGGGTTGGAACTCCTGTGCATATGTGAGAGCTGGCTTCCTATGGGAGATTCGAGTGCTTTACTGGAACTGCTACCAGTGGGTTGTAGCTGTTTTAATGTCCCGAGGTCTTCTGGCAGAGGCGGTGGACTGGTTGTCGTGTATAAATCTCACTTCAACTGTAAACAGCTTATTCCATCAAATCCTCCTTCCAGCTTTGAAATGTGCCTGTTTGAACTTGGCCCACCTCCTCTGTTGCTCTTGGCGTTGATATATCGTCCTCCTAAATTTGATGTGGACTTTTTAAAGGACTTCTCTGGCCTCCTGTCTGTAAACATGCTAAAGTATGATCATGTTTTGATTCTTGGTGATTTTAATATTCATGTGTGTAGCCCTGACAAGCCATTCGCCAAAGACTTTTTACATCTGTTGGGCTCCCTTAATCTGTCACAGTGGGTCCTGGGTCCTACTCATGTGCAGGGACACACCTTGGATTTAGTGATGTCTATTGGTCTCTCTGTTGCTGGTGTAGAGATACTGAGCCCGGTTTTTTCTGATCAGTCGCCCATTTTATGTGATTTTAACTTGCCCTGCATGCCTGCTGTGGCTTCCTCTCATGTGAGATTCCGTCGTGTTTTAAATGCAGCAAAGGTTATTGAGCTTGGTGAGCTCCTATGTGCAGAAGGAAGTGAGCTACACACAATGTCACTTAATGCAGAGGAGCTTACACTCCAATTTGACAGTATTTGTAAAAACATTTTGGATAAAATTGCACCTCTTAGGATTAGAAAGAAGAGGCCTAGGCCAGAACCATGGCTCTCTGATGATGTTCGGGCCTGCAGGCAATCCTGTAGGAGGGCAGAAAGGAAATGGAAGAAAGACAGACTCCAAGTCTCTCGTGAGATATTCAGAGAATCTTTGTTTAGCTACCAGCAAACTCTTAAGGAAGCAAGGGTGAAGTTCTTTGCTGATATCGTGGAAAAAAATTCTCATGATCCACGCACTCTTTTCTCCGTAGTAAATTCGCTACTTGAGTTCTCTGATTCTAGCGCTTTGCCTCCCACAGTTGAAACTTGTAATGACTTTCTTCACTTTTTGGTTGATAAGGTTACATCTATTCGAGCTGCCATTACAAACTCACCATCTGACTCTCTACTCCCAGAGCCGCTCCAGGCTACACTGGAAACATTTGAGACTGTTACATTATCAGACTTGGAAAAACTGGTCGCTCAGCTCAAACCTTCTGGCTCTCCTTGTGATGTGCTGCCCCCTAGAATTTATAAAGAACTCTTTCCAGTGATAGGCCCTTTGCTGTTGGCAATCATAAATGGCAGTCTTACTTCTGGTATGGTTCCGTCCTCGTTTAAGAAGGCTGTTATTCATCCCATGTTAAAAAAACCGGGGCTGGATGTGACAACCTTAGCTAATTACGGGCCCATCTCAAAACTCCCCTTTCTTTCCAAACTGCTGGAGAAGGTCGTGTATTCACAATTGGTTGCCTTTTTGGACACAAATGATTTCTGGGAAACCTTTCAGTCAGGGTTCAGGAAAGGTCACAGCACTGAATCTGCTCTTTAATGGTTTTTAATGACACGTTTTTAGCCTGTGACATGGACAATGATGTTGTTCTACTATTGCTTGACTTATCTGCAGCTTTTGATACAGTTGACCACGAAGTCCTTCTGGACCGACTACAGCATTGGGTAGGGATAACTGGGCAGGCCCTCCAACGGCTTCGCTTTCATCTTCAAGACAGGACATTTAGTGTTCAGATGGGTGAGGTAACGTCACCCAGCGTGAAACTTCGTTGGGGTGTGCCACAGGGCTCTGTCCTTGGTCCTCTCCTATTTGCAGTTTATTTGCTTCCTCTTGGAGTCCTCCTTCGCCAGCATAATATGAAATTTCATTTCTTTGCTGATGACTGCCAGATCTATCTCCCTCTTCAACGTGGGGAGGATAGATCTGTTTCTCCTTTACTGGATTGCTTGAAGGACATAAAATGCTGGATGGCTTCTAATTTTTTACACCTAAATGAGAGCAAAACGGAAGTTATAATACTTAGTCCTGGCAGAAGAAATGGCTCTGGTGCTGATATTGACCTTGGCCCATTGACACCCTATGAAAAGAAAATGGTCAGTAATTTGGGGATTAAAATCGACTCAGCACTTAATCTTGACACTCATGTAAATACAGTGGTGAGGTCCTGTTTCTTTAACCTGAAAAGACTATCCAGGATCAGGCCTCAGCTGTCCAGAGCTCATCTGGAGTCTGTGTTGCATGCCTTTGTCCTGTCTCGGCTGGACTACTGCAACGCTCTGTATGCTGGTCTGGCCCAGTGCACGGTTGCACGGCTCCAGTTTGTGCAGAACTCTGTGGCTAGGTTCCTGACAGGCACTAGATGTCGAGAGCACATTACCCCAGTGCTGGCTGCTCTGCACTGGCTCCCGGTAAAATATCGAGCTCAGTTTAAAATCTTAACTCTCGTTTACAAGGCCCTCCAGAGCAGTGCCCCCCCCCCCCCCCCCCCCCCCCGTATATTATTGCGCTTTTGAACAGGTATGCTCCATCTCGGGCTCTTCGCTCAGCCGAGCAGGAACTTCTGGTGGTCCCCCGGTCGAAGTTTCGATCGAGGGGTAGTCGTGCTTTTTCTATTTTTGCTCCAACTCTGTGGAACGATTTGCCACTGAGCATTAGACAGGCTCCATTCCTTCAAGTTTTTAAGTCTCGTTTAAAGACTCATTTTTATCTGATTGCGTTTCAGCGCTAGGGTCACTTGAATTGCCCTAACATTATGGTTTTAACTATTCTTCTTTTTATACCGGATGCTTGATTTTATTTTGTCTGACATTGGTTTTTTTAATCGATTGGTCTTATTCCAATATCTCTTATCTGTAATACTGTTTGCTTGCTATTTTATGATTTTATGTTTTTATCGTGCTTTTATGCCCATGTATTGAGAATGTTTTTCTTTTAATGATGTTGTTCAGCACCTTGGGCTTCGGATAATGTTGTAGAAGGTGCTATACACATAAAATTTGATTGATTGATTGATTGATTGACTTGTTGATGGATTATGCAGTGGTAATTCAGGAAGTTCGGAAAGCATCATCCTCTCTGCACTTGGCAATAAATCCATTCAAACGGCCAACCATTGCTGGTGCTCCATCCGTGGTGATGGAAACTAGTTTATGCACTGGGAGATGGGTTTTCTCAATAAAGTTTTTAAACGACTGAAATATGTCCTCTCCTCTGGTATTTTCTTTCAAGGGCAGCAATGTTAATAGCTCCTCTTTTGCAGAAATATCAGTAAACACCATACGAATGAAAATGCACATCTGGGCTGTGTCACTCACGTCCGTAGTTTCATCCAACTGCAGTGAGAAACACTCGCAATCTGTGATGTCCTTCCAAAGTTGCTGGGTCAAATCCTCAGCAATGTCTTCACTGCGCTGTTTAACTGTACTTCTTGACAGCTGGAGAGCTTTGACCGAAGATAATATTTCTGCCTTGTTTTTAAAATCTTGGAACAATGAGTCAGCAGCTTCAACCAATGCCTCTTTTATCATCTCCCTGTCTTGGAAGGACTTTTTTTAATAATGAGGTGACTCACCCGGAAGGATGCTTCGGTGGTGGCTTTGGCTTTTGAAGTATGTTGCGAGAAAAGTGACTGCTGTCCAGACAACTGGCCTTTTATTTCCTTCACCTTCCTCTTTCTCAGTTCGCTTTTCGGCGGGAAGTCTGTGTCATATTTCCCATGAACAGTCCGAAAATGCCTCTCCACATTTCCTTTCTTTGGTAACGCTATGGCAGACTGGCAGATGAGGCAAATGCACTTCGAAAATGTCTCCGTGAAAAAAAGTCCTCCTCCCATTCCATATGAAAGTGATACGTTTTTTTCTTTTTACATAGGCCACTCATTTTATCTTTCTGAAGAAACCCGAGCACTAAAAATGGAATACTACTTGCTGACTAGCTTGTTAGTTTAGCTGCTGTTGTGCGCCGTCTTGCGCATGTGCAGTGATCCATGACCGGAAGAAAAGATATCACGTTTGACATCTCATATAATGTTGTTCCTCTCCACTGCCAGGTTAAATCAATGAAAAACACCTCTGCTCATCTCAAACCATGCTTGGATTATATAATTCATGAGGTCACATATATAGACGTAATCTATGTAAATAAGAAGTCGGATCTTTGAAATAGACTTTTATTTTGGAGTACTGAAAGTGTGTGTGATTTCCTGTCTAGCCCTATGTTATTTACGGTTATTGACACGGCTAGCGGTAACAATAGAATCCAATCCTCTTTCACGGCGCAGCCGGTTTAGATCACTTTTATAGACTATATTGGATTCTTTTTGAAGCGGTGATGTAAAAACTGACTGGCTGCCATATATATCAATCAAGTTACAGGATGGCTGATAGGCTGACATAATTTTTCATGAGATCTACCTACACTACCTTTGCGATCGACTGGTAGATTGCGTTCGACGTAATGAGCACCCCTGATCTAGCAGGTCTAGTGGCTAAAGGGCACAAGTTGTTAAGACAAGAGCAGAGTGTGGAGCAGAGTGACTTTGTGGCATCATTCACTTCATAAGCAGAGAATGTGATGGGAGAGTGGAGGCAACAAGAGAGGAGAAGTTGTTGGGTGCCAGATTGTGGAGGCTGCGGCGGAATGAGACCATTGGGGAGGAAGCAGTGGACCTCCCTTATAGAGTCATGCTGAAATGGATGAAGTAATGTTCAGAAAGATGCAGTGGTGTGACAGAGATTGTGTCTATGGCACAGTTTCTGGAGAAAATGAGGTCAAGTGCTTTTCCAGCTTTGTGAGTTGGAGGACTTTGTACTAGGTTTGGATCAAAAGATGACCCTAGTGACAGGAAGCCTGATGAGCTGGGATTGTCCAGGTGAATATTCATGTCTCCAAGGACCATTGTGGGACAGTCGTGCTCAGGAATGTGCTCCTCTTCACTCCCTCCTTCCTCCCTCACCAATTGTTTATCTGAATTCAAAGACTGGTTCACATCAAACTTTCTCAAACTTAACAGTGATCAAATAGAAATGTTACTTATCAGCACTAAATCTCTACTATCCAAAATCCACAGCTTAACACTTCCTGTCGACAACTCCTTAGTTTCCCCCTCCCCTCAGGTCAAGAGTCTGGGTGTCATCCTCGACTCCTCACTATCCTTCCAGTCCCACATAAACAATATTACCCGGTCTGCCTACTTCCATCTACGCAACATTAACCGCCTTCACCCCTCTCTCACTACTCACTTGGTCACCATCCTTGTCCACAGCCTCATCACTTCCCGTATTGACTACTGCAACTCTCTTCTCTTCGGTCTTCCTCACAAATCCCTCCATAAACTCCAACTTCTCCAGAACTTGGCAGCCCGCATTATTACCAGAACTCCCTCCTTCAACCACATATCCCCTGTTCTTCAGCAGCTCCACTGGCTCCCAGTCACTTCCAGAATCCAATTCAAAATTCTGTTATATGCATTCAAAGCCATCCATAACCTAGCTCCCCCGTACCTCTCAGACCTCCTTCATCCCTCAACCTCCACCCGTTCCCTCAGGTCCTCCTCCTCCATCCACCTCTCTGTCCCACCTCTCTGTCTGGTCACTATGGGGAGCAGGCCCTTCAGTCGCTCTGCTCCCCAGCTCTGGAACTCCCTCCCTCCTGACCTCCGTAACATTGACTTCCTCACTCTCCTTAAAACCAGACTCAAAACTCACCTGTTCCATCTAGCATTCCAATAATTACTCTCTTTACTCCAATCTGTCTGGTTTTTTTACGCTGTTCTGTCTTTTATTGTTGTGTATTTAATCTCTGTCTGTAAAGTGTCCTTGAGTGTTTAGAAAGGCGCCGTTGAAAGAAAATGTATTATTATTACTATCATTATTATTATGAACAGGGACAAAGGAGTTTACATGCTGGACATGGTGGTCAACGGAGAAGGCGCTGGCAGTAGGGGGCGATATTGTCCACTGCTGCTCGCACATACATTAAAGTGGTGCCACAAATATCAGCAACAGTTCTGACAAAGGCGCCACTAGATGTTGAACATGACAGCTAAGGTAAAAACAAGCTCCTCTTACTGTGTTAAAGAACCAATGAGGTCTTATTTTCTGTTCTGCTTACCTCGGCTTTGGAGTTTTCACAGGTGATGACAGACATTTTTTTCTAGTTAGGAAACAGGAAATCTGCACATGACTTTTATTTTGGAAGTTAATTAATGTTTTACTCTACTTTCATGTTTACTGAGCTTAACACGTTCTGGAAGCGTAGCGTATATGAAATCTCGGAAGTGTGAGTGGTACATCCCTACGCTTCTGGAATATGTCCAAAATGCGATGCTAAACAGCTGCTGGAAATGCACCCATCCACTAAAACAGTGGTCAATTCCTATGTAGCCAACTTTGTTTTGAAAACATTACACGACGCTTACACACACAGCCAGGGACGAAATTTTGATTTCAGAAGTGGGGGGGACACAGCAGGCTTGTGCGGATTTGGGGTGGGGGGTGTTATGTAAAGACCCCTTGACACGTCACGTGCCCATCTCAATAATTTTCCATCCTCTCTCTCTCTCTCTCTCTCTCTCTCTCTCTCTCTCTCTCTCTCTCTATATATATATATATATATATATATATATATATATATATATATATATATATATATATATATATATATATATATATCAAAGTTAAAAAATGTACAACTCTATTATTATTTTTATTTATTATCATTATTGAAGTGCAGTTTTGGCTGTTGACAATGGATAGGCCATTGTATTTATTGTTTTGGGTCTTTTTTATTGTTTTTGGTGCAACATTTTCTAACAGGGAGTGAGATTCCTTTTTTATTTAATTTTTGTTTGTTATTTTTATTCATTTAGAAGTTCTGGTTCTGGACATTTCAATGTTAAATGAAGGTTTATTTGTTGCATTTTAAAGGGTGTACTTGCATTATTATGATATATTAACATTATATTAGTGGTTATTTTGGTCTAGATAATGTTGACAATGATATCGTTTATCATCAACAATTTGTTGGACAAAATATCGTCCAGCAAAATTTGTTACTTTCCCAGGCCTAGTCAAAAGTATAAAAATTATTTATACATAAACGGTCCCTCCTGAGATCTGGCCGTTTGTTCATTTGCTGTGTTAGAGGACATGCTGAACTAATGTTTTACACATGATCATCACCCTAACATTTGAGTGTATAAAAACATATTAAATGTTTTTTTTCCCTTAAAAGTGTTTAAACAGTTGTTGCATTTCAACACACAAAAAATAAATGGAAAAAATAAGATAAATCTAATGAAAAGTGTACATCTTTGACATTAAGCTTAAAAAAATCTGTTGAAATCTGTTGACGATGATGATACTGTTCATTTTTCAGAGCTTTTTAATGTGAACATATACATTGCAATAGATAAGTTTACAATAAAGTTAAATGATAAAAGTTTTGAAGTTACACTTCTACCACTACTACTAGTAATAATAATTATGATGATAATAGTAATAATAATAAAAAAAATAATTATAATAATACGAATAAATTGTGTCTGAGGAGTCAGTTATGTGGAGGAGATGAGTTTGTAAAAGTTAGTTTTGAGTATGTTTGTGAAGGAGGATGTGAGTCTGAGCTTAATGCAGGGGTGTCACATGTTCCAACTTACGTTTAGACTTTGAAAGAAGTCTCTTATATCCACTTTTCGTTTTCTTGACATGCTGCCTCCTGGCTGTGCCTAACTACCAAAGACTCACAAATGAACACTTATTCAAATGTTATGTAATGGAAGCTGAGCTGAGCTCTGATATTACACAGCGTCTAGTTGACGATGTGACTCAGTACCGGTGTTCCCTAGCGGCTCCAAACTAGCAAAACAACGTGAGCACGTTCTGACTGTTTACAACTTGAGTGACAGCAGCAACAGCCAATAATACGTTAGCAAGTATCAGCAGAGCCAATAGATTAGCTTTTGGGCGGGTCTAATAGGAAACCGGTTTCCGTTTCGGTCCTAGTGCTCAACCAAATCCATTTAATGGAGCGTAATATTGTTTTAGGACGGAAAAAAGTGCAGGGGACCAAAACTGCCTTTAGAAAAAGTGGGGAGGACATGTCCCACCCGTCCCCCCCCAAAATTACGTCCCAGCACACAGCGGAAAGGCCCGGTGTTTGAACTGAGCATACTTGATTCAGAACAAATAAAAGCCAGACAATAAGAGATTGCTTAGAAACCAAAATCAAACCCAATGACCAACAAATAATCAATATTCCACACCCCAAACCCAACATTGTGACTCTGATTAACATGATTTAATAATCTGCTGTGCACATAATCTCTGATGAAAGCAAATCCAAAAAATCCAAACAGAATTTCATCCAATCAAACCTCATTAACCTCACAACTTCAGCTTTACATACCCTATCTTAAGTTGGATGATGAATTACTGATCTGTCCATTCTTTGCCCCTGCCTCTTGTCTGATGACAGATGGGATGGACTGAAAAGGAGAAAGACAGAATAAATGAGAATGCGTGGATGGATGGATGGATGGATGGATAAATACACACCATTGTTTATCAGGACGTTCCTTGGAGAATCAGCATCTGATACTTCCCGGTGCAGCCTAGCTTCTCACGTTGTACAATCACAGATCAGATAGTGGAGAGAACATCTTTCACCCCCTTAATCATCACAGTTTTGCACCGTCAGCATGTGTAACAGATCAGAGGAATCAGGGCCATCACTGAAAAAGATGAGCAACACATAATGTAATGGAGGAGAGAGAGAGGCTTTCCTTTCATCATTCTCAAATTGCTTTCCAATTTACTGATGCCTCATTTAGCTAAAATGCTACTTGTGTGCAGACGCTTTGATAGAAACCCCGACTGCAAATTGCAATGCTATCTGGATGACGAAAGGAATCACATCAGTGGCTCTGCTTTGCCTTTAGTGCTGCCTTTAAGAAGGAGATTTGAGGGGGCAGAACAGCTTTTTTATTATCTCTTATATCCCTCTGGGAATAATAAAGTATCTTTGAATTGAATTGAATTGAATTGAATTGAATTGAATTATAACTCGGAATGAGATTAATGAACAATGAGCAGAGAAACCATCAATTTCTCTGACACTGGTTGCTCAACTAACTAGTTAGCTGATGAAAAGTCTGACAAACTAAATGATTGGTTGGTGCAGTTGGTTTCTTGTAGCAGTCAGATGAGTTACATGTGTGTGAATTTAACTGGCATGGCTGCAGTCAACACGACAGCTCTACAACTCAGGAGCCGCTGATCAACCTGCACACAGAAGCCATTCATGAGTTTAGCTCGTAATTTTTTGCATCTCATCATTTAAAATCTGCTTCTGCCCATTATTAGATTTATTTACCCCCATCCATGCATCCATCCAACTCCTGCTGAGGTTAGAGAGGATATATAATCCCTTCACTGAGTTGTGGTCTACCCCAGTCTCCTCCCAGTGAGACGTGCCCGGAAACCTCCAGGGTAAAGCAACCAGAGGTTGCACTGTCATAACTTCTGGGTAATTTTACCAGAGCTTCATGTCTTGCATATGTCTCTGGGCCCAAAAAAACTAATTTTGGTCCATTTTCAGGAACCAAACACACACCTGCATTGGGGCATGTGGCCCCATGGAGTCGCTAGGCAGGACTTGCAGTAAACTCATGCTAAATGGTTGTAATGCAGTGGGAGAATTTGTAAAACTGGCAGGGTTGTTGGTCAAACTGCATTGAAGGAAAAGAAAATCAGCAGTGCTGATGCAGCTTTAAAGGGTTTCTAAACCCTCATGGATGGTTGGTGTACTTATTCATATCTGCAGATGCTTTTTGGCTCTGACACGTGATGCCACTCACAGCTGAAACAGTCACAATACGTATGCAGAAGTCTTAGTGAAGTTCTGAAAGGATCAAATTTGCATGAAGACACGAGACCTGAGAAGACCACGCCATCCTTTATCCCATCTCTTCCCCTTCCCAAAAATGTCCTAGAAACACAAATCTTCACAGGCGCCAAACCACAACAGTTGACTAATTTTGATGTGGAGAAGCAGTGGCTCTTACCAGGTGAGGTGAGGGCTGGAACATAAAGCTTTGCCGTTTGGTTCAGCCCTGTCTTTACCACAGCAAACAACCTCACAAAAACACAAAACTCAGTCCATCAGTCTACTTGGCCCGGGGAGGAGCATTCCAGTAGTCTATGTAATCATCTGTATATTTTCAAGTCTTTAATTGTCTGTTTATTTTTTTTAAAACCTGGTTTTAATTTTAAGCCTAAATGTTTTCCTCCTTTTCATTTTATTGCCTATATTTGTGTATTTTTATGGTTTAATTGCCTGTTTAGTTTTAGTTCTTCTTTTTAACAGTACTTTTAAATGTTATAATTTAGCTGATTGTTTTTAATTGTGCAGCGCTTTGGTCAGATGCATGGCTGTGTTAAAAGCGCTTAACAAATAAAATGGTATGGTATGGTATGCACAGACTGTAAATGTAATGCAAGCCTATTGTTGTCACTGCTATTGTTTTTATGATGTTTTTATTGGTTTGAGGTATTTGCCCTGATTTTACTCATGTTGTACAGCGCTTTGTGATTTATATCTGTGAGAGGCGCTATATAAATAAACTTTACTTGCTTACTTACTTACTATCTTTCTGTTTACAGTTCTCTGGGAAAAGGTATCTTTACAGTGCAACTTGATCTCTGTGACTGTGTGTAGACATGAGCTCACTGAAGTAGAAACAAGCTGACAATAGACAGACATTACTCAATAAATAAATGCTGTCACTTCAACATCAAACTCAGACTGGGCTTCTTTTGTGAAATGTTTTTCTTTTGAGGCAAAAAACGGCTAGTCGTTGCAACATTTTTGTCTATGCTGGATTATGGAGACTTTTTGAATACGAACGCCTCAGCACAGTGTCTTCATAAGATTGATGCGGGTTATCATGCCTTGCTTTAGTTATTATTCTGTGATCTTATTGTTCCAGCATGACATTAGATACACTACAAGCTAAACTAATGAATGTATAAGTAGTTTGTTTCTGCAAGAACTGACCATTTCAACATGAGTTTTGTCTCTGCTGTTGAAGTTGAAGTTCTAGTTGTGTAGTGATAATCTGGCCCTCATTGTGACTAAAATCCATGCCTTTATTTCCTCCCGCCTAGACTGATGAAAAACACGTTTTAACAAAAATGCCCTTGATCGCCTTCAGTTGCTCCAGAACCCTACAGTGAGGCTCCTAACTGGAGTAAACAGAAGGGCTCACATCACTCCTATTCTGATGTATTTAGAATTTATCACATAATCCTGACTATAACTTTCAGGGCTCTACACGGTCAAGCTCCTCCCTACATTACTGAACTGTTAAAACCTTGTGCTCTAACCTGAGCCCTCAGGTCTGCACACTAGAACCTTCTAGAAGTTCCAAAGACCAGATACACAAGTGGAGTTGATTGGTCTTTCCAGGTTGTTGCACTGACTTTGGATAATTTTTTAAATTTCGTTTATCCTTATGAAGGATTGACAGACACTTTAAAAAAACAGCACAAAACTCTTTTATTTAAATCTACTTTAACCAAAACATTTTGTTTTCTTTGTTTTTAGCTTGAATTTATAATAATATTTCATTAGTTTTATGATATTTATGATCATTTTCTAATTTCACAACTTTGTTCTTTCTGATTTTAGTTTATTTCTAATTTCTCAAGATTATTATGATTTTATGATTTTTTATTTATGTGAAGCACTTTGTGATTCTCTTTCTGTGACGAGTGCTATATAAACAAATTGTACTTGCTTACAAAAACAGAATGTTTAACTGTACACCAAGTTTATGTCTCCAGATGATTCTGACCCATTTGGTCGATGCGTTGTAGCTCCTGACTATGCCTTCCAGCTTCTTTGGTGGGAAGCTGGCTGAGATTATTTTCCCTCACTGGTTTTCTTTTTTTTGCCCCAGGTTGGACAGAAACCTTCTTTTGGAAGCAATCAGGTTGTATCCTGATAGCTGTCACATCCAAACAGACAGCTTTCAGTGAGACACGTGCACGCTTCCCCTTCCGGTTCAAAAATAAAACTATGACTCAATATGTGGAATTGTTTATGATGCATTTATAGAATGCTGCTACGTGGCCAGAATTTGGGCAAACTGTTCTGCGGAGTGTGTTATTTAGTTTCCACACTGCTAAGAATGGAACTGGGAAATTTAATTACCACCTTGATCAAATTTTCTCTGGGTTCAGAAGGCAAGTCTGTTAATTGGTGAAGTCATTATCAGGTTGCTGTAGGACATTCACACGCTGGTGTTTGTATGGTTGATCATCAGTTCTGGATTTACTCTCGACACCTCCTGGAGAAGGTGGTCCTCCCTTGTGCCTGACAGCTTGGTTGCATCAGTAGGCTGAGATTTTTCCCTTTGGTGCCAGGCCCTTTTTTACCAAGCCAGTCTTCAAACGCTTAAAGCGTGTTTCTCACGGCATGGTTTTAATATAGTCGGCTGATTTCCTAAGCACAAGAAATCCCAGGCGAGGTGGAAAAAAAATTAAAAAATTAGAAATCACAAATAAGTTTTGGCCCTACGGTGTGGTGGGCAGGAATTTAGCAAACATTTCAAACTACACCTGAACTGCATTCACTAACAGATATTTGCTACTCAGATGGGAAATCTAGCAAGATAAACATGACATTGAAATAAACAAACATGGCGGTGGAAGAGTGTGCCACGTGCTTCACTTCGGGTTCTGATTGCCTAGATGTCATTTTCAACAGGTAGCATACCCCAAGAAAGACAACCCAACATGTTTGAAAAATTTGGATTCTGATGGCCTTCCAACCACACCACACATGGTAGGAATATCTGATATGATTATCTTTAGAGCCTCTTTTGTACATTAATTCCGTGTTTATCTTCATTACACATTTTCTTGTCCTTTCTTTTTTTTACACAGTTTAGTAAAACTTAATTTTTTACCTGACATGTTTCAGCTAGTATCTCTAGCCATAATCAGAGATTGCTAGTGTTTGTGGCGTCACCTCCTTTTGTCTGTGGGCAGCAGAGGACGTCGTCACAATAGACAAAAGGAGATGTGGGCACAATGCCATGAACAGAGACAATGGATTGTTCACATTGGATCATGCCTGGAACAGTGTCATCAGCAAGGAGGACACAAGCAGTAGAGGGCAACATCGTCCTCTGCTGCCCGGGGATAAAAGGAAGTGGCGCCACCAACATCCGCGATCTCTGCTAGTAAAAAAAAAACAAAAACAAAAAAAAAAAAACATTTTTTTTCTAAACCATGTAAAAAAAAGACTAGAGAACAAGAAGAAAATAGATATCTTCAGAGTCGTTATGGTACTTTGTCGCATCCTTGAGTTTGTTGGAACGGGAGGAGCTGGTCAAAAATTGGCATGATTATCCTGCCGTGTAAACCAAGCTTAACATATCCATTGAGACTAGAAGGTTTAAATGTCAAGAGAATCCCAGGTGGCGTTCCAGTCCAGTCCTTATTTTTTTTTAAATGTCTAGATCAGTTTGCCTTCGTTTCTCAATGAAAGTGGAAGAAACATGAAGAAGAGAAAGGATGATGAAGTAAAGAGTGTTGAGCCTCGATTTGAAACAGGATCTTTAAGGTTAACTAGATCCCACTAAACCAATTAAACTTCTGGTCCTCATTTTCCAATGGGTTTGACTGTCAGAATAGTCAAGTCCCCCAGATATTTTTTTAAATCACTTTCAATTGATGTAATCCATAAAAAAGAATTTGAATGCAAAAACTTTATAGCCCTTCCAAATTCACGTCACAGTAACCTGATATGATGGAACATAGTATTAAAGTGCTCATTAAAATGATCACTGTTAAAAACTTTGTCAGGGGCTACAGAAGTACCAGGGCATTAGCATGCAGCTCGTTATTAATAATTAAGGTCAGCTAGTTCTTTGCTCACAGGCTAATCCACAAATTTTGCTGATGCAGGTTAAGAATTCACTGTAATGACTGTAAAGCTCAGTTGCAGTATGTTGCTGCCCAATTACAGGCCCGTCCCATCCCCACAACTGGACCCAAAGGACAGCAACTCCAAAGCCTAATCTATGTTTTAACAAGCAAACTTTCAACTTGTTAAGCACAGTCTTTTAGTTATAATTGAGCAACCCTTTGCTGAAATCTGCTTCATTTATCAGACAGCATGTCTGACTTTATGGTAGTGTCAAACATGCATCCCACATAGCTATAACAATTTAAATCCACATGACGTTGATTCCTAGAAACCGTTAGTCATTTTTGGAAATGATTCCCCTATAAATTCAAATCAGCGCTAATGACGTCACCTCACATGTTGCATAGCTCATACATTTACTCAGCAGGAAACATGGTGCCTAAATGGCACAAACGCTACAAAAGTTGATCATGCTTTGTGAGAAAGGGTGACAAAAGGGCAGCTTGCAATTTTATCTACAAAGTAGATAATTCTTAAAAGGGAGGAAACACAATGGGTATGCAAAAGCATTTGCACACAAAATACAACATAACAAAGTGAATGTGTTTTAACCTGCTCCGGACTAGTGGCTTTAAACACAGCAGCTGCAGTAACATTTGCACGTTCTCTGCTGGTCACTAATCAGCTAACACTGCCTATCCTGTTAGCATCATTTGCCTCATATGCCCAGCTCCAGATCACTTGCTGCTGTGGCCCCCAGACTCTGGACCTCTCTCCCCCTGAGGCTGAGATCAGTGGTCTCCTTTAAAAAGCAGCTGAAAACTCACCTGTTCAAGCTGGCTTTTGCATGACCTTCATCACCACTCTCTCCTTATTCTGCTATTATTCCACATTTTCCAGGATCCACAGATTTCTCTATTTCCTATTATTTTTCACTCTCCCATTCCTTACATTTTTCTTAATAACAAATACTTTTCTGATTTTAAACAGGTTATTTGAAATGTTTTTTTATATTTAAAATGTTCTTTGTTTTTGTGAAGCACCTTGTGATTTTTATCTTGAGAGGCTCTAAATATATCACTTTCTTTCTTTCTTTCTTTCTTTCTTTCTTTCTTTCTTTCTTTCTTTCTTTCTTTCTTT
The DNA here is from genome assembly GCF_043380555.1 of Nothobranchius furzeri. Lineage (NCBI taxonomy): Eukaryota > Metazoa > Chordata > Actinopteri > Cyprinodontiformes > Nothobranchiidae > Nothobranchius > Nothobranchius furzeri. The sequence continues at coordinate 54,950,459 of NC_091749.1, forward strand.
CTTTCTTTCTTTCTTTCTTTCTTTCTTTCTTTCTTTCTTTCTTTCTTTCTCTGGACTTGATAAGGAATTGGATATATAGACAGAATCGACTGCCATTAACATTGATAAAAACACACTAATTCCCACCCATATCCAGGAGAGAGTAGATCATTTCTCAACTAGTAGAAGCTAACTGTTAGCATTAGTATTTCTGCAGTGGGGCAGTACTCCTTAAGGCTTGTGTTATTTGCAAAGCAACTTGAGTCAGAGGTGAGATGTGCAAATATCAGGAAATAAAACTCCTATACCGGCCATGTTCTGCTCTCTTCTGATCTAGATAACTAGTTCCTGAAACAGGAGCACCAGAGCTTTTTTCCCCATAGAGACCGACTCACAAGGCATTCATTTATACTAGAAACCACTGAAAATGTGTTTAGTTAAATTAGTGAACTTGGTCTTTAATATATCAGCACACTATGAACTTTATTGTAATGTAACACAAAATAGCCCAGGATTATGCTCTCTTCTAAAATAGGCAAAGCTCCACCATAAAAATAAACCCTGTTAAGTTTTTCACCATTTCTGCATTTTGTTCAATCATTTATGCTCAGTGTCTTTTGAATAGCCCCTTTGAGGATGCAGATAGAAGGAACGTCAGAAAAGAAACATTAATTTGCAGGAAAAGTAGATAAAAGATACGACACCTGAGGTGACAAAAAATAAATAAATAAAGGAAAAGCCTCACCGCCTCACCAGAGAAGCAAGAGGAATTAGGTGAGTTTACAAAACCAAGGGGAAAGGGAAAGGAATGGAGAATGACATGAGCAGAAAGAAAGGCCATCCATGCAGTCCTCTAATATGAGGCACAAATTGATCTACCTTTTATCCTGGCAATGCACAGCCTTAAAGCCCTGTCAAATTAAAAGGGGTGCTCATTTATGCTACTAACACACACACACACACACACACACACACACACACACACACACACACACACACACACACACACACACACACACACACACACACACACACACACACACACACACACACACACACACACACACACACACACACACACAGGTGGCAGGAATATTTATGCTGCTGTTTATTACCATCATCACCAGAGGAGAGGCAGTGAGCATAAGCCAGCCTGCTTTTCGCTGTTTGATGCCCGTCATCATCGTCTGAGTCTCAGGTGTTTGTCGGGCTGTCACTTCAGAGGAGGCCCAGCAGACATCCTGACACTCCTGTCTTCATCATCCTTCTCCACGGCCTGCACAATCGTTGTGTTTCCTTGTTGTTTTTCATGACTTCTTTGTGTTTATTTGTCATGACTATTCTGGCAATGTTTCCGTTACATCTCAGACATCATGGTTTCATATTTATGCAACCCTCTTTTCTTTTGATTCACCACTATTCCATCCTTCCTCCTTTAGCTCCAGTTTTGTTTACCAAGTTCTCACTTCTCATTATATGTGAAGATCTTACAGCTGTCTGTTTACTGGGCATGTTTGTGAAGTTTTAAAGGAAAAACCTGCACGGCTTAAGGATTTCAGAGATGTATGCTTTTTTTTCCCTTCATCTGTGGTTTAATTACTCCCTGGTGTACTTTTATCACTCAGGTAAAACATCATGGGCCTAATTTAGGTATAGCGCTTATCAAAATTCAGCTACTGGGCCATTTTGGCACCCATTACTTTGAAAGGTAATTACTGCCTGCAATAATTATGTTAATGGACAATTAAGCGAGACTAACATTATCACGGTGTAATTGGGGATTGACTGAGCTTTCTGCATTGGCAGCTATTTTGGAAAATGCATGCACTCGAGGTGAAACGCTAGAATGTCACATTATTGTGGACCTTGTTTCAAACGGTTTATTTTTAAATCACTGATGTTTCCAGATTAAATACGTGACAACTTAGTGCAATGCCATATTTCTTTACAAATAAAGTGCAATTAACAAATAAAGTGTATTTTCTGAAATGACTTACACATGTTATATTTCCCAACTTTCACAGCTCACATGCAGATTTATCTTTAAGGAAAAACAAACTTGACATAAATGGCGGCTGATTGGATCAGTTTTGATATTTTGTTGAAGTGGTGGACACCTCCCTCTAGTATTTCAACCTGTAGCATGATATTAAAAGGCCTTTTCATTTCATCACATTGAAGTCTGCAGCTGTGAGGGCTTTTATGAACAAACGCTGCATCACAAAGAAAGAAAAGAGGGACAGATGTTCCCTGACACCCCAGTGTGTCAGTGTGAGTGCGACAGATTCAACAAATTGAAATGAGCTTGAATAAAAACCTCCAAAACAACCTAATTAAAAAAGCAAAACAAAGAAAAAAGAACAGAAACAGGGATTTAATAAATTAGCACATTTCACCAACAACATAGATGATTAAAATGTGTAGGGCTGGGCATTTCATTAAAGGTGTGGTTGACTGAAAACCAGGAATGCTCTGCGGAGAGTTTGGCAGGCAGGGTAACTTTCCTCCGCATAACACCTGTAGCTCCGGTGCTGCAGGAGAACTAGAAACCCCAATTTTTTGCAGTATTCTGGCAATTTCTCTATTTATTAGTGTAACTTTCTCTGTCGGCTGGCTCCGCGTTTTTTTCTGACTTCACTGTGATCTGTGACTGTTAGAGCTAAACTGGGAATTATTAGACCGGTGATTTGTTTTGTTGATGACCAAGCAGACAGCAAAAATTCCTTGTTTGAAGGCAGCCAATCATGGATCTCTGTTATTTCCAGCATGTTGAATGTCCAGTTTGCACACATTACAATTGTCTGTAGCTCTGCCTTTGCTGTCCGGTTTAAAATACCACCAAGCTGAAGATATTTTAGCTCTTCTGAGGAGACACGTTAGCTCTGTGTTAGCAGGCTTGCTAACAGCAGCACTTGGTGTCCGAGTCCTTGCCTGCCGTAAATTGTGTGATGTTATTGTGTTGTTTTCGCACAAGAAACAAATATTATTGATGTAGAAGGACTTAATGAAATAAAAACGGAGCTATTTTTATTCTATTTGAAAATCTCTTTGTCAGTATGAATTTACAAAGTCATGTTTGTTGTTTTAAAAGGATGAATCCAATTTATTTCTCCTGATTCCGATCCTTTCAAAAACACGTGATCGGCCCGATTTCCGATCACGTGATCAGTTTGGGGCATCCTTACTGAAAACCCATTTTTTTTTATCATTATTTCTAAACATAATCGGGTCACTCTGAGTTTTTATGCAGTCTGAACATGAAAATGGTCTCCGATCTCCTGCATTAGCTTCTGATAGAAAATAGATGGTAAAGCTCTGGATTTGAAAAGCCTAACAGATCTAAAGCCTGATTCATTCTTCTCCATCATCTCCAGCAGGGAGAGACACACACGGATTGACGGAAGTGTTTTGCTCTCATACTCCTCCGTCTCCTGGGGAGTGTTGCAAAGCAATTCCCCGCCAGGACAACAGAGGGTGTAGCGCTGCTCTGTGGTTTCCTGTCATGTATCCAGTCCAAGATAGTGTGTTTATATTGTGTTTTTTTGTATATAAGAGACTTTTAACACGGACATATTTGTCTCTCATTCTCCTCCACCTCTTCATGGGATCGCCACCTCTAAATTCACGTTTCCTGTCATTTCCGTCCACAAATAAAATGCTTGCTGTGCATCTTTTCACTCCTCCAGTCATGGGAGAATTAAACGTTCATATTTTTAGAGTTTTTTCGCGAGGTATTCTTCAAGCTTCTCCGTGTCTGCCGCTAGTTATTCTCGGCTGTCTTTATGTTTTTGAGGGCGCAATGGCGGCGGTGTAGACGACAGCGGTGCCCTGACCAATCACAAGCTTGCGTTCCCCATCTCGACGGATGGATGTTTAGAAAAGAGAGCTTGACTCCGTACGTCCTTGCGGGGCTCTCCAGCAGGCCCGCAAGGATGGATAACGGCGTTGCGTGTCTCCGCGCTGACGCAGACGCAGAAGCATGAATCAGGCTTTAGTCACACTGTCACTTAACGTTCATGGACTCATCCATTTTCACTCACGATGGGGAAGGCTGTTGTTGGTTTAGTGCCCAGGAAACAGCAGACAATGTCTTGACTAGTTGAAGCTAACCACTTGCATTAGCAACTTGATCACACGGCAGAAGCTCCTCCAGGCTATTTGTCCAGAAAAAACATCAACGTTGCTAGTCAGTGGTAGTGTTAGGTTACAGTTATCCAGTCCGAGGCAAGATGTCCAAATATAAGGAAATAAGACTGCAAAGCCTGCCGTCTAAAGCTCTGCTGGGATGTAGCACAGTTCTAGTTCCTGGAAATGGTTCACCGGTATAGTTTTTTCCCCCAGAGTATGACTTGCAAGGCCTTTATTCGGCTTTTCATTCCTACTAGAGACCGCTACAAATGTATCGATTAAACTAATTTCCCACACCTTTAGGTTTGCTTCTTAATTTTGATCCTGACTCTAAACAATCACTGAAATCAATGCTATCACCACAAAACATAAAAATGAAATGAATTGTTGTTCTTATTCCTCTTTGCAGGCATGCATTTACTTTGTCTTGGATTCAGATTTGTGCTCCTTTTAGAGATTAAACACTCGTACGCCGTGTGGGTTTAAAAAACTAAACAGGATAAACGGTAGAATGAAGGCAAAACACAGTGTAAGATGTAGAACTGCTAAAATGAACATCCATTAGATCATAGAACATTCATGATAATCATATTTGATTACCAGACTGGTGTTTAAACCCCTCTAAAATCTTTGTATCAGAAAGCAACCGAACATCTGCGAGTTGACTTGAAGTGAATTTACAGGGGGCATTGGTAACAAAGGAGTAAATTGCCTACCCTGTAACCAGAGAGTTGCAGGTTTGAGCTCCATCTGTTGCAGTTGTTGTGTCCTTGGGCAAGACACCAAACCCACCTTGCCTGCTGCTGGTGGTCGATAACTCCTCACCACCAGAGAGTGAATGTGTTTGCATGGCTGGTTTGTAAAGCACCTTTGGGGGGTTGTAGAACCCTTGAAGGAACTTTATCAAATGCAGGCAATTTACACCAATAAACTTATTTAAAGTTATAATCTTGGGTTGAAGCTTAGAAACTAACAAAAACTCCACATAGTTTTGTTGACATGCAGCAACATGTTAATTTAAATATTATTTAGTTCTCGTTTCTATCAGATCCTGGTCAATTAGCAAATTGGCCTCAAAATCACACAAAATAAAGAATCAAATGATAAAAATCATCATTGAAGCACTTTTAATTGACTGTATGTTGCAGCAAACTGTGGTTAGGAAGAAATTCTCTTTTCAACAGCTTCAAATGTATTCTGATATCAAAGTGTGAGCTGTTATTAATTTCACACCTAAATGGCTTTGTGAAGATTTGGTCTGAGGCAATTTATGCTAGCTTACATACTAAAGCAATACAGCATAATGCAAATATGCTATCTGGCTGACAGGAACAAGTCATTTACTTCTCAATTTTTTCTGTATTTTTTTCTTGTTTTGCAGGAGTCACCATTCATTTGGCTCCTTTAGTTGAGCTGTTCTCACATCACTAATTTCTAACAAGAATGTATTTGTGAAAATTTCCATTAACTTTAAATCACTTTTTCTATTTAACTGGCAGGTTCTCCAACCATTTTACTTCCCAAATCTTAACTAAACATAACATAAAAGAAACCACTGAAATAAAATGTATAAAAAATTGGACTATTTGGGTAAAATGTTTCGTGCTTTTTCTGATTACAATCAGTCACTCTGAGTTTTCCATTCAGGCTGAACATGAAAGTAGTCTCCTACACCTATCTTCTGCGTTAGTTTCTGATAGAAAACACATGGTGAAACTCTAGGATTTGAAAATCACTTAACGCTCATGGACTCACCCATCTTGACTCATGACAGGGAAGGCTGCTGTTGGTTTAACGTCCAGGGATCAGCACAGGTTGTCTCAGTTAGTTTAAGCTAACCATTAGCATTAGCAACACCACCACACAGCAGGAGCTCCTCCAGGCTTGTGTTATTTGTGGAGATAAAACATCTACGTTGCAAGTCAGTGGTAGAGTTGCATTGATGTTACTCAACCAGGAGCGAGATGACTCCAAAACCGTGATGTAGGAAAGAAACTTTTAGGTCCGACAAAACGGTGACTGGTTATTTTGCCCCTTGAGAATGACCTACATGAATTTCATTCTTATCAGAGACCAGTGCAAATGTACTGATTAAACGAGTCAACCACTCCTTTATTTTTATAATAATAATAATTATTATTATTATTAAAAAGGCTGCCCTTTGTCTCTGTTCATAACCTTTATGGACAGGATTTCCAGGTGCAGCCAAGGTGTTGAGGTGATCCGTTTTGGTGGCATGAGGATCGGGTCTCTGCTTTTTGCAGGTGATGTGGTCCTGCTGGCTTCATCAGAATGTGATCTTCCACTTTTGCTGGAGCGGTTCACAGCTGAGTGTGAAGCAGCTGGGGCAAGAATCAGCTCCTCTAAATCTGAGACCATGGTCTTGATTCAGAAAAGGGTAGAATGCCCTCTCCAGGTCAAGGATGAGGTCCTGCCCCATGTGGAGGAGTTTAAGTATCTCGGGGTCTTGTTCACGAGTGAGGGAAAGCTGAAGAGTGAGATCGACAGGCGGATTGGTGCTGAGTCTGCAGTGATGCGGGCGTAGTATCAATCTGTCGAAGAGAGAGCTGAGCCAGAAGGCGAAGCTCTTGATTTACCGGTCGATCTACGTTCCTACCCTAACCTATGGTCACAAGCTTTGGGTAGTGACTGAAAGAACGAGATTGTGGACACAAGCAGCCAAAATGAGTTTTCTCCGCAGGGTGGCTGGGCTCTCTCTTAGAGATAGGTTGAGAAGCTCGGTCATCCGATAGGAGCTCGGAGTAGATCCGCTGCTCCACGTCGAGAGGAGCCGGTTGAGGTGGCTCGGGCATCAGATTAGGATGTCTCCTGGACACCTCCCTGGTGAGGTTTTCTGGGCACGTCCAAATGGGAGGAGACCCAAAGGCAAACCCAAGACACATTGGAGGGATTATATCTCTTGCCTGGCCAGGGAACACCTTGGGAGTCCCCTGGAAGAGCTGGCCCAAATGGCTGGGGAACGGGAAGTCTGTCTTTTGACTTAGGCTGCTGCCTCCATGACCCAACTCCAGATAAGCTGAAGAAAATGTATGGATGGATAATATTGTGTCTTGTATTGATTTTATATTAGTATTTTACATGCTGGTACCTCTGACCTCTTGTCATTTTACACTTTTAAAATTATTCTTGATATTTTGCTCTTTTAGCCATTTTTTTGATAGTTTCAGGTGCAATTAGACACCTGCTGTTGCCCATTTTGTTCAGATGTTTCCCATTGTCCAATTTATTTTTCACTGAAGAATGTTGCTTTGTCATTGCATCTCTAATGATTGTGAAGTTTATCATCTTTACCATTTCTCTTTTTACTGCAGCCTCCCGCCCTCTAATCCTTATTTACACCCCCCTCTGTCTCCATCTGTTGTCTTTCCCTGTTTCCTCTCTCACTTCCATCACTCTGGGTCCCATAACAGCCCATGAGGAGAAGAAGCATTTGGTGCCAGTCTCTCTTTCACTTATACCTCCACTCATTCCATCATGCTCGCCCAATCCCAGCAGTCTCAGATTTTCATCTTCCCTTTCCCCCCTCTCTGCGCCCCATCTGTATCCCATCCTCTCCCCCCTCCTCTCTCCCTCTGCTATCCTTTCCCTTTCGTTCCAGGGCTCCCATGGGTGCAGGTGGTAGAGGATGACGTTTCGCTTTGATTGCTGCATGGCCGCAGGCATTCCTGAGGCAGAGTAGCAGCGGAGTTTCAGACTGCTGGATCTGCTGGTAAATAATCCCAACAGGGGAACGAGAAACAGAGACACAGAAAGGAAGGAGGCAAGGAAGGAAGGATGCAAGGAAGGAAGAGAGGGAGAAAGAATGGAAAGAAAGATGGGGCAAACTGATGGAAATTGCAAGTTTATAAATGTTTGGAATAGAAGTTTTCCTTTATGGATGATTAATTTATTGGCAGAATTTTTAATGAAAAGACAGAAATTGTAATATATGATTATACCTATTAATACACTCATAATGCTTTAATAAAATCTACTTCCTAGGTGACCAGAGTTTACTTGGATTTGCTTTCATGCCAGTCGTTGCCAGTGTGGAGCCTACTGTACATAAAATGATTAAATAAACACAAACGTTACAGTTTAAATGGAGACTTTTCTCATGGTTCTGAAATTATGACAAACTTCTTCCTCAAATTCTGACATTGTCACACTGATTCACATCAGAGCTGCTTGGCTCTTCCAAACAAATGTTTTATTCATTAATGACATGCAAGAAAAGTTGTAGCTCTAATCAAACGGCAGGAAGAAGAAGCCTTAGGATGATCGAATTATAAACCACAATCACAGAGCGGCCTAGCGTCTGCGTCAGAGATCCAGTTACAGAACTTCCTCTTGGATGTAGCGGATGTAGAAGTTCATAGTTACACAGATGTAGAGTTCATCTTTCTAACAATCCACTATATACAGGATTACCCCAAGAAACACAAGTAAAAATATTGTACCGAATACACTTTCTTATTTTTCTTCTAATTATGTATTAATTTTGATGCAATAAAAAATACAAGTTACTTCAATATGTTGCACGAACATTTACATAATTTAGTGTGCAGCAGTCGCTCAGGAGGCAGAGGGGGTTGTCCAGCAATCAGAGGGTTGTAGGCTCAATCCCAGCTCTCTGATGTTGTGTCCTTGGGCAAGATGCTTAACCCACCCTGCCTGCTGATAGTGTTGGTCGGAAGGACTGGCGGCGCCTGTGTATGGCGACTCATTTTTAATTGTAACTCATCAAGACCAGTGTGTGAATGTGTGTGTGGGTGAGTGGATGACTGATGTTGCTGTAGAACCCTAGAAGGTGTATACAAATATAGGCCATTTACCATCATTTAGGAAAGTTATGCATTATTTCTTTCTTAATTGTTTAAAAATACATTTATATAATGTATAAATTATATTGTTGCATTATGAGGCTCACAGCGACCTGGCCGGGACTTGTCTGAATGAAGTTTGTGTGTTGTCATTGTGCACGTGTGGGTTTCTCCAGCTTCTCTGGCTAGGTAGGCAGCAATAGCTTAAGAGGGTAAGCATGTTGTTAGCTAATCAGAAGGCTGCAGGTGAACATGTGTGTGTGAATGGATGCAGTGTTGTGTAAAGCGCTTTGGAGTCCTCTGACTCATTTACTTCCTAAAACCAGTAACATGCATCTGGGCTGACTGGTTAATTGTCCTTTGATGTTATTGTATGTATGGCCTTATGATGGACTGGTAACAACTCACTTAGTTTTTTTTTTTTCAAGAAAATGATCCAGATGCTTATTTTTTCTATTAAGATTTTTAAATGTCATGTTGAATTGAATCATTTTTGGGAAAATTTCTTTTTGAAGTTATAATATGAGATTTTTATATTTATAACCACAGTTTTAGAGAGAGGACTCTTTTTAAACTGCTTCCATCTCCTGACTAGTAAGTAAAAGTTTATTTGAACCAGAACACAAGACCAAGACAAAGTCAGGACAGATGCTGGGTGGACAATTATAGCATTAATGCTAACTCCCACCTGCGGTCCCTGGGCAGCTAAAATTATGACACATCAGGATAATTAAAAACACATAATTCAATGAGCATCTGCAGATATATTATTTTGCATGAATCCAACCCAGAAAGAAAACACACAGTCCTCCAGGACTAACCCCAGACACACCCACCCCACGTACCCACTCAGCACACGTAACATCTACATTCAGTCTGAACTAAACTGTCCATGGGAACAGCGTTGGGTGAGCACATATATAAGGCTTTTCATCACAAATTAACTAATAATGCCCATTACATGAATGTTTTCTCTTCTTGACCTATGTGTCACTGAGACAAACTTTCCTTAGCTTTAGCTGGATGCTGGCCCATGCTGGATGTTAGCTGCTCCCCTCTTCATTCTGTATTCCAGCCAAGCTCTGCTGTCACAGGCCATTTTCCCCATTGGAATCATAAATGTGTGAATGTTATTTTCCTGGCTCCTGTTCAACTCATCCACTTACAGCTGCCCGTGCCACCTGATGATCATAGAATCAGCAAACCGTGTTTTTTTTTTTACAGTGAGCAGTAAAAGTACTGCATTTATCATGCTTCTGTCGGGGCTAATCTTGTGCAGATCTGCGCTATATAACGTCACCGCTGCGTGATCAGAGTTCAGGAATGAACCCGAGATGTTCGGAGCTCACTTTGTACAATTTCAAACACTTTTTCCTTTCTGTCGTTGTAGTTACAAATGTTTTTTCTCCTGAAATTTCTCTCAAATATTTCAACATTAAAGGGTCTCTGCACAGGAGTCTGTCAGTTTATTCAATAATAATTCTGAAGAAAGGTGGAAATGGGCTCCTTTTTAAAAAATTACTTCATTTGATCTAATTTATTTTATTATGTTCTTGCACGCTGCTTTGAATCAGACCCAGTGGGAAAAGAGTATTCTTTATTTTGGGGGGCCATTTTTAAGATTTCAGGGTTTAAGTGTTAAAATAAAACACTTTCACCTATCCAGCCTGATTCATAGGACACAATTATGCAAATGAAATATGAAAGGCTTTTAATAACAGAAATGTAAGGCAGAGTAGTAATAGGGTCATAATGTAGCAGCAGAGACCAAGAAGAAGCACTTCTTAATCGTTTAGACACAAAATAAGTGGAAAAGGACGTTGAGTAACACTTTACAACAAGAATCTCTTTATTAACACTACTTAGTGCAATATTAAGCATTATACAACAGTTAGTTCCGACCGAGTGATTTGATAGGTCAAGAGCCCTTTCCAAGAGTGCTGATATTGGACTATAACAGCACTGGGACTATTTACAAACAGTATCACTCCGCTGTGCACATGCGTTCTAACCGTCCCTACGACCGAATCACACCAGTGCTGATATTCAGCAACAGAGCACTCCCTCTCGTGTGATATTGCTTAATTAATAAACAAAGGATCCCTTTAATACCGTTTCATTATTATTAACAATGAAATGGGCTGGGGGAGGGTTTGCTTAGTAATGCAGTACTTAATAATAACATTAATGTAATAATAACTCATTCACTGCCAGCTGTTTTCTGATCAGAAAGCCCCTGACCACCAGCACCTCAGAGCGTTTTTACTGTTTTTTGAAGAGTCACAGAATATTGTGCTCTATGTTCATGTAAACACCAAAACTATCAAAAGAAAGAGTAGAATCACTTCTTATATCAGGAACAATCAGCATGTTTCTAGCTTTTTCCGTTTTTTCACAATCTGTTGTCGATATGTGAGCTGCAGAAGCTTTTCCGGTAGCGCCTCGCTCTAGGCACAGCAGCCTCCCAAAAGGATCTCCTAATTCATGGATTGTCCGCTTCATGATCATGTGACGTGTGACACACACAGATGAAAATCAACTTTAGAGCTGTGAGGTTTACTCTCAATGTGTGCAAGCTCATTCCCACTCCTGCCCCTTTATGCAACTGAATGAATTAATGGTTATTAATGCACTAAGTGACGCTAATAAAGAGACCCTTATTTTAAAGTCTTACAGGACAGTGGGATATGGTTTCCTGCTGTTTTTAAGTGGTTCGACAAATTGGCCACAAAGGATGATAAAACGTGACAAGTTCTGATCTTTACTTTCTATAACAACCAACTCAGACTTTTAACAGCCCCTAGGATTCTGCAGGACACCGATCAGAATGTAAAATTTCACAAAAGCTGAGCCCTAAAGGAAATGTGAATCTAAAGTGGAGTTTTATGGTGTAATGCAGCTTTACTGTCATGAGCTGCCGTTAATTTTCACTGCCAACAACCATCTAAAGGCAATTTAGTTAGAAATTTTCACATGCCAGTGGACCAGTTGGGTTGGGTGAGCAGGCTGGAAGGAGTTATGTGCAACTCATGGGAGAGCTGACCATTCTCTGCACTTTAGTCATCAATTCAGAGTAACAGCTCGCTCTTATAAACGTGATTTTACTAATCATACATGGAGCTGTGTTAATGAGAGCATGTAGAGTCTGAGCCTGGTTGAGCTTTATGGGCTCGACACATGGGAGGTGACATCGCCTCTCCTCCATTCAATTTCAATGAGACATGCGCGACAAAGTGATAATCGCGGGTCTCCCTCCTACCAAGCGAAACGCGAAAAACGTGCGTGTGAAATTTTGCGCTCGTGCACGTGTCGTGCCATGGAACAGAGCGAGTAGACGGCTTTGCCGCCGGCCGCTGGCGCAGATCGCCTCCCGTGTGGCGAGCTGCGAGAGCCGAACGACACTGCTTGCAGCTTTAATTAGGCCCGAGCAGCGAAAGCGCTGCGAAGGCCTCTTGTTTTTGCTCTGTTTAATTTTTGTTATTCTTAGCCCGCTTTGAACGGCTTTTTGGGGACCTTAACACACCCCAAAACTCACAGGTGGGTGTTCCATGGCGAAATCGAAACTTCCATTGTTTTGTTTGGCTGTGTCAGGTTGGAGGGAATTAAGGTTATTTAAGCGGTTCAGAGTTAATAAAGTGGTAGATATGATGTTTTACAAGGTGCTGCTAGAGTTATGTGAAATCTTACTTCTGATTTTACTATATAAAACATAATAATAATCAACTTCTCCTCCATGTTTGCTCGGAGGTGTACGGAGCATCCTGTCCACTCATTGGTCAGTGAATGAAACCTCCATTGATTGGTCCTCGTCCGAGCGACAGCGATGAAAAGTAGAAAATGTTTCAACTTCCTGGGATTGAGTCGCTGGGTCGCCTGTACACGACACGTGCACGAGCGCAGAATTTCACACGCACGTTTTTTTGCGTTTCGCTTGGTAGGAGGGAGACCCGCGATTATCGCTTTGTCGCGCATGTCTCATTGAAAATGAATGGAGGAGAGGCGATGTCGCCTCCCGTGTGTCGAGCCCATTACACAGTGGACACACGCTGCAGAGCGTTTCCTGAAAACATGAATTATGCTTTTGTATTTACAGCTGTGGGGGAAAGAAAGTTTACAACAGACGATGCACCAAAACTGTGTAGCCATTTTCAGCGTTAGCACCCATTCATTTTGGGAGAGTATAATCTTTAACCCTTTATAAGGCACTCAATGAAGTGCCTTATAAAGGGTGTTGTTGAAGTCCATAACCAAAGTGTACTTTTGTTGTTATAATTATCAATAAAATTTATTTGAGAAAACAAAGTGACCAAATATGGATGTTGTCCCTGTTCTGGTAAAATAAATCCAAGAATAAAACACATAAACAAGTTAAATAAACATAATTTTTTGAATATATAGATAATTTTAGAACATTATATCACTATTCAAAAATACACAATGTATCACAATTATTAAAGGCCCCGTGTGTGAAATTCACAGAAATCATAGTAAAAAGATCCGACTCTTTAGCACCACGCAGTTTAGAGTCGGTATTGCAGCTATTGGAGCCCCCGAGGATCAAAAAGGGTTTTTTTAATCATTATTTAAAACTTTATTAACAAATATAACAAATACAATACAAAATCGTGTTGCTGTAAACGGCAGCATGTCATCATCTAATTCCAGCTTTCAAGTCAGCGAACAGGTTAGTTGTTTTCATCTAACTTATTTTATTAATTTAATCTAAATAGGTTTTGAATAAGAAAAACATTTTAATGTCAGTTATGTTTGCTAATAGCAAACGGCAGCTAGTTAGTGATGACTTCTGACTACAAAAAATGACAATATTTTGTTCATTTTATTTGAGAAATGTTATATTTCTATTTGCCATTTTGGAAATATACAAGGTAGTGTAGTCTGTAATTGTTTTCTCTCCGTAAACAGAGTCAGATATCATCCGATGGTTCATCAGTGAAGACAGACAGAGGACGAGGGAGAGGAAGAGGGCGAGGAAGAGGGAGAGGAAGAGGGAGAGGACAGACGTGTGCCAGCGCACAGAGAGGCAGAGGTGTTAGATATGCGACAGAAGCAGGGCAAGCATCCCAAGATGAAGGAGCCGAATTTGCTCAAACCAGCCGCAACGTTCCACGCACAAGAGGAAGAGGCAGAGCTGCAATAAAGTCTAGAAGATCGGCGCTTTCAAGCGCTTTCAAACTATCCCGTTTCTCAAGTTTGCTTGTAGAATATGTGTGATCCTCCATCGCTAGAAGTACGGTGTGGCTAGTTTCTTCTTCTTCTTAGTTACTTTGTCAGACTGCATGCTTACAAGGCGCACTTCTGCCCCCTGCTGTTTCTTTGAGGTTACATCATTTAAAAACGCAAACATCAAATGCGAAGCTTAATATGTTGTATGTCCCTAAAAGGTCACTGTATTTTAAGATGGCGCATGCCTCATGGAGCACCGGTCTGCTTCTTTGTCTAAAATATTAAAATATAAAGCTAATAATAATGCTTAGAATAAATGCTTGTTTGAATTATCATTAAAAAAAAACAAATTTGAGAATGTGATACAAGAAATTTGATAACTTATAAGATGAAATATCACACATTGGGCCTTTAAACATTTAAGTATATTTTTAAAAAACTAATTATTGTAGAATATTTTTTAAAGTTCTTTAACAATAGATACTATTTCTGATCAATACAGTATATTAGAATATTTTACATTTGAGGATCTGCCTCAATGTCATCTTCCTCCTGTTCATCATCATCATCACTGGTGGCAAGGTTAGTTGGTTCAATAACTGTCCTCCTTTTTCCAGAGAAATCTATGTTTAATACTGCAAAATATATTCAATATTATCACTGCTATTGTTACTGTTACCATGAATATTGAGATTAGGTCTAAAAAAACCAACAGATTATACCAAAAAATATTCATAATTTATTTTCCTTGTTCAAGGCGCATGTTCAAATTTGGCAGATTAGATATCCATGTGATCATTACACCAACTTCATTGAGTTAAACATTTAGAACACATATATCCTTATTTAGCACAACTAGTCAGCCTTGTGATGTGAGAGTTTCATAAACCTATCATTGCTAGTTTTAGAGATCTGACCGTAAAAACGAGAGGAGACCGAGCAGTTTTCTGACACACCAATATTTGGTGCATTATAGTCCCGGACTGATGGTTCCACGGCATCAACCATGACTAGCTTGGTCTCTGATGGTTGTTTGGATGAAATCCCGTAATTCTAAGAAATCAAGAAAAGGCACATCGACATTGTTTCTTATGTGAGTGGAAGAGTCTAAATATAGACGTTGGCCCTATAAGGGGTTGAAGGGAATCGGCTACAGATGGCGAAACCCGTGAACTGGTGACACTAGACAGATACAATCTCATTATAAAAGCTGGTTATTGGCCCAAACTTACACTGCAAATTTTTTCATTGTGAATTAAAATAATTGGATGTATTTTGCATGACTTTCACAGTAAGGATTACAGCAATACTCTTTGAAATATACTAATTTACTGTAATATTATTTCTGTGATATTACAATGCATTATTGTAAAAGCACAGCTGTAGACTGTATCTGCATAGCTTCAAGATCAAAGTAAACAGTGATATTACAGTAAATTACTGGGGAATTACAACCTTTTGCTGTACATCCTTACAAGACCCTGTACTTTTACACTGTGCACTGTGAAAGTAATGTACTAGTTGACAATAATTTAATGTGAATTTACAATGCATACTGAGGAAATCACAGTATCTTCCGGCATTTGCCCAACCAGTCTACATGTGTTTTGTAGAGTTGGAGAAGGATCATGTCCCTCGGGAGGCCCTGTGGGGGGTACTCCGAGAGTATGGGGTACCAGGCCTTTTGATACGGGCCATTAGGTCCCTGTATAATCGGTGTCAGAGCTTGGTCCGCATTACCGGCAGTAAGTCGGGCTCGTTCCCAGGGAGAGTTGGACACCGCCAAGGCTGCCCTTTATCACCGATTCTGTTCATAACTTTTATTGACAGGATTTCTAGGCACAGCCAAGGTGTTGAGGAGATCTGTTTTGGTGGCCTGAGGATCAGGTCTCTGCTTTTTGCAGATTATGTGGTCCTGTTGGCTGCTTTAGAACGTGATCTCCAGCTTTCACTGGAGTGGTTTGCTACTGTGTGTGAAGCGGCTGGGATGAGAATCAGCTCCTCTAAATCCAAGACCATGGTGTAAAGCCAGGAAAGGGTAGAAGACCTCTCCAGGTTAGGGATGAGGTCCAGCCCCAAGTATCTCAGGGTCTTATTCTCGAGTGAAGGAAAAATGAAGTGCAAGATCTACAGGCAGATTGGTGCTGGGGCTGCAGTGATGAGGGTGTTGTACCGGTCCGTCATGGTGAAGAAAGAGCTGAGCCAGAAGGGATAGCTCTTGATTTACTGGTCGATCTACGTTCCTACTCTCACCTATGGTCATGGGCTTTGGGTAGTGACCGAAAGAACGAGATTGTGGATAAAAGCAGCCGAAAGCGGTGAGCTCGGTCATCCGGGAGGGGCTCGGAGTAGACCCACTGCTCCTCCACATAGAGAAGAATTGTTGTGTTTTTCTGTCTTAAAATACAGGTTGTTTAAAAAAAACACAGTAAATAAAGGGTACAATATACACAAAATTTTGGGTATTTTTGGTTAGAGCTCAAGTAGAAGAAATGCAAAAACATCAAATCTGTAAAAAGAACACCTAAATATGACTTCCGTAAAAAATCTTCATACAAGATTTGATTTGAGCTTTTTATTATTTTTTGGTATTTCACTTTGTGCAAAATTACCCAAAAAATCCAATGTTTTTCAATCCTATATCTGTAGAGTTTGTAAAATCACTCACTACACTTTTGTGTTGGATCAGAGATTTTCTGTGTTGCATTGAAAAACCCAATGGAAAGGTCTTTTGATAAAATTATGTAAAAACAAGACGTGAAAAAACATGTTCATGTGTAAGTGAAATCTTTCACGGGCCAATGACATAAACCAAAAAATGTTTCTTAAAAAATACAAACATCTCACAGATTTTTTGAGACTTTTGTGAAAAGAGAACATTTTTGACTCCATTAAGTAACAAAAGACAAGGATTTATTGAACAGCACACACATTTTTCATCCACTGCAGACATTGCTCTTCCTACTGTTTGCTCTCACACAGCAATAAAAGGTGGATGAGGAACTTATTTTGTTGAGCATGGTTTATTCATGAGTCTTTTTAGTCCAAAATATGGAAAAACAAAAACAAACTGAAAAGAATTTCTGCAATTAACTTGGCAAAAAAAGAAAAAAAGAAAGAAAACAAACATCAACATGGCAAAGATGAAAGAGATGGTGGACTTCAGAGGGAGATCTTACAACCCACCTTCCCCATTTCTGGTGCTAGCTCGTGCAGCTGGCTAAATACTGATACTGCACATGTTCACAGCCTGCATCATTTAAAAAGCTCAAAGGAAACTCGGTTTTATAAAGTGGATAAAAAGGCTAGTTTAAATGCAGCTGTTTGTTTTTCTCAATAGAATAGAATAGAATAGAATAATGTATTTTTCCCACCTGATGTATGCTGGAGAACTTCTGACATTGTCCATGATTGTCTTATAATAATTATTATATAATTAATAAAGTATCTTTGATTGATTGATTATAGAGGAACCACTCTCTGGCCCACAGGAAGGACTGCACATGGTGGATAGAACATCCAAAAAGGAACGGTGACAGACCCCATTCATCTAGCTCATGCAGTCACCCTTCTTCCTTCAGGTAGAAGACTGAGGAGCCTCAGCATCTGATACCAAGGTTGCTGAACAGCTTTTTCCTGTGAGGCTCATGAATTCTGACCGTAAAAGGGTCCTCTGCACTTTAGTTTTGTCATGTTGTGGTGAAGAAAACTAACCCACGACATACAGAATCAGATCGGAGACGGTTTTAAAAGGTTTAAATAAGGATTTATTGAAGGGAAACCAAGGGAGCAGCGTAACGAAGCTGAGTTCTTGTGCAGGGAGGCTGGTGCGGGAAAACTGTGGACAGATCGGAGTTAGATCCAATTTGCGGAAGGATCAGGAAATCAGACTTGTGCAGAGGACTTACGGTCTGGAGAGGTGGGAACTGGTTTGAGGGAGGAGTGGTCCGGTCTGGGTAGCAGGGACTGAGATCCAGGAGTGAGACGTGGAGGAAGCTAAGCTTGGGAAGGTCCAGGAGGGTTAGGTGGGCGGCTGGAGGTGGTTCTGGCCAGGGGAGAGGCTGAGAGACGAGCGGGGTTGGAGCTTCAGATGATGCGGGCTCCAGAGTTCTGCCAGTCGAAGATGAGTGTGGAGGTTTTGTCTGGGAACAAGAGCAGGAGGTCAAAAGGCAAAAATCCAAAAACTCATTAAATTCTTAAAACTCCAAATTACAAAAAAACACAATCTAACTCTCAAAAAAACTCGAATAAGATAAACTAGTGGCTGTTAGAAGGTACCCAGGTAGAGTAATCATCCAGCAAAGTGTAGGAGTCTCCCAGCTGCTTAAATACCCCTGGCCAGCTGATGAGCAGATCTGCTGCAGCTTGGTCACCTCCAGACACGCCCACCTGCAGAGGGAAACTCAAAAGACAGGGAGTGACAGCAGGGAAATACCTCAGACCGTGACAAGTTTATTTTTTACGTTTGGTTGTTTATTCAAACTGACCTCGGTGGCACTTTCTTTCCTGCCTAACCTCAATGTGCTGTTTTAATGCAATACTAAATTACTGTAATTGTAAAACAATCTATGCATCCATCCTTCCATCCATTTTCAGTCACTTATCTGGAGTCGGGTCTCAGTGGCAGCAGCTCAAGTAGAGGCCCAGACTTCCCTCTCCCCAACCACTTGGGCAAGCTCCTCCCGGGGAAATCCCAAGGCTTTCCCTGGCCAGGCAAGAGACATATTCCCTCCAGGGTCTTCCCTTGGGTCTCTCCCCGATTGGACATGCTTGGAAAACCTCAACAGGGAAGCATCCAGGAGGCATCCTAACCAGATGCCTGAGCCACGTCAATTCCTCTCGACGTGGAGGAGCAGCAGGTCTACTCCAAGCATCTCCCAGATGGCCGAACTTCTCACCCTATCTCTAAGGGAGAGCCCAGACACCCTGCTGATAAAATTCCTTTCAGCCGCTTGTATGCGCAATCTTGTTCTTTCAGCCACTACCCAAAGCTCATGACCATAGGTGAGGGTAGAAACGAACATGGACCAGTATAATGAGAACTTCACAATCTGGCTTCTCTTCACCACGACAGACCGGCATAACGCCAGCAGTTCTGTAGATGCCACACCAATCTGCCTATCGATCTCACACTCCAGCTTTTCCATATTCGTGAACAAGACCCCAAGATACATAAACTCCTCCACTTGGGGCAGGACCTCATCCCTGACCTGGAGAAGACATTCTACTCTTTTTTGATTCAAGACCATGGTCTCGGTCTCATTCCAGCCACTTCATCACATAATTGTAAAACATTTTACAAAATCGATCCAACACAAAGGAAATCTTTCGTTTATTCTTTCTAACATTCCTCCTCTCTTGTATAAGTGTCATCTTGAACAGGATGTGTGGTTATAATGAACTGAACTTGGATGTTAAACAAGTAAACAACTGGTTATGCAGTTTAATTGAGGTCAAGAGATGTTGATTCTCAAGAACCATTTTCATAATTAAATAATCAGTAAAACAATTACAATATAAATAGTAAAGCCTTGTTTTTATACTGAAGAGATACATTTAAGCATTGATGTCCTTTTAAAGTTGTGGCCTTTAGCTTAGCTTCAGGTTTCTCATAATGTGTTTATCACATGCAACTTGATGAATCAAAGTGATGGTTTGCAGTGGTTGAAATTGTGTTTAAGGTTTTGAATAATTAACTTTATTTTATTTGAAGGGATTCTGTTTGGAGAAACAGAGACTAGTTGTGTTCAGACAAAACACACATCAAGGTTGTTCTAAATGGTTCTAATCTCATAAATGCAATAGTAATTTATAAAAAAGTAAAATTTCACAATTTGCTGTAACAGAATTAGGATTTAATCTAAACCAGAGTTGCAACAGAAGCTAATCCAGCAGCTAAATCACAATGCAAATAACCACAGAATAAACTGGTGGCAAAGATAAATAAAACATATAATGTGAAATTTGGTTGGTGTAAATTGGCCTTAACTGCTCTAACATTTTGAGAAATAGTTTTGCTGCTCTGTTATAGAGGCACATTTGTAAGAAAACACTAGACATTACCTTAAGTGTTTCCAATTTTAGAGGATAATTAAAATGACCTGTCACTTATCGGTTAGTTTCAAAATGCAACAAACATTTGATACAACCTCTCTTTTCAGTTTCAGATAAACCCATTCACGTGCTTTGGTTTGATTTTTCACATCAGGCTAGACTAGGATTCAACTGTAGAACTAGCGAAAACATTTTTTATATCACTACCTTTGTTGTTTGCTAATGGTCTTTAACTCATTACTTTTCATCACATGGGAAGACGTGAGAGGGAAAACGTGTAAAACATTTTCTGTTTTATCTGTAAATAATCTATTTTAAAAAAGGTTTTTCACTTATTCTGTCATCTCTAGCACAAGTGAAACGGAGGATAACACTAAAATCAGAAGAAAAAACCGTTCTACTGTTCTGATTGGATTAGCATTTTAATTGTTAACATTCATTTCAGACATTAGCCTATTTTATGTCTACAAATTGCAGACATGTTGTGTTAACTTCGAGTGTCAGTTCCTTGTAAACCACGCAAGGACGTGTTAGCTAAATGGGCCCTATAGGCCATCCCTGGGGGGTCGGTTTGCTAAGTAGTAAACCTGTGTTCTGTCAGGTGTCATTAAGGTCCAGCAGGAATCTGAGGGGACCTGTCACGACAAGGAGTAATGGATGTCTTCTTCACTGATTGCTAGCAGGGATGGAGTCAGCACAAACAGCAAATTAGAAGTGACATCTTGATAGAGGCAAAGCAGGAGGTACAGATGGGAACAGAAAGTAGACTGAGGGAAAGGAAAGAGTGAGAAAAAAGGAAAAAGAGATCAAATAAAACACAAGATGTGTCAACATACCAGAGAATTTAATAGAACACTGATGCAACGTTGGTGTACACATGGAGATTGTTTAAATTCCTGCTCATTAATGAAAACATCCTTAGCTCCAGCGCTAAAGACCTACTGATTAGTTCACCTTCTGAGGTCAAGCATCCTGCTTTATGTAGCTGTTAAAGTGTATGTTAAAGGTGCAGTTTACTTGTTTATTCAATACATTTGCAGGGTTCTCTAGTACACATCAATGCCTTATGAGTCATTTTTAAAAGAAGCTGCAGAGGTGGGCTACAAACAGCAGGATTACTCATTACTATGTAATCTTTGTGCACACCTCGATTTTACTTGGCTAACAGAACATGTTGCAAAGTCACTATCACTCGCTGCAAATAAAAAAAAGCCTACTTGTGGGCGGGCATAAGCCAAGATAGGTGAGGCCATGAATGCAAATTCACTGTGTGACATAGATATGTGAGGATTTTCAAACCCAAGCGTTTGACTGTATATTTTCTATCGGAAGCTAATGCAGGATATAGGTGTAGGAGGCTGTTTTCATGACCAGCCTAAAGTTAAAACTCAAAGTGACCAAAAATAATCATAAATAATAATAAAAAATGTTTTTTTTCAGTCAGCCACACCTTTAAACATAAGAGTGTTTCTCATTCTGCCTTCCTGAAACTAATTTTCATCCATCCATCCATCCATCTTCATCCGCTTATCTGGAGTCAGGTCGCGGAGGCAGTAGCCTAAGGCGAGAGGCCCAGACTTCCCTCTCCCCAGCCACATGGACCAGCTCCTCCAGGGGAATCCCAAGGCGTTCCCTGGCCAGGTGAGAGACATAGTCCCTCCACCGTGTCCTGGGTCTACCTTTAGGTCTCCTCCCGGTTGGACGTGCCCGGAAAACCTCACCAGGGAGGCATCCTGACCAGATGCCTGAGCCACATCAACTGGCTTCTCTCGATGTGGAGGAGCAGCGGGTCTACTCTGAGCCCCTCCCGAATGACTGAGCTTCTCACCCTATCTCTAGGAGAGAGCCCAGCCATTCTTCGGAGAAAAGTCATTTTGACTTCTTGTATCTACAATCTCGTTCTTTCGGTCACCACCCAAAGCTCATGACCATAGGTGAGGGTAGGAACGTAGATCGACCGGTAAATCAAGAGCTTCGCCTTCTGACTCAGCTCTCTCTTCACCACGACCGACCGGTACAACGCCCGCATCACTGCAGATGCAGCACCAATCCACCTATCGATCTCACGCTCCAGTTTTCCCTCACTCATGAACAAGACCCCGAGATGCTTAAACTCCTCCACTTGTGACAGGACCTCATCCCTGACCCGGAGAAGGCATTCTACCCTTTTCCGAATCAAGACCATGGTCTCAGACAACTAATTTTCATGTCAGTTAAATTGCCAAAGAACATTAGTAATGAAGCTGTGACTGTTTTTCTTTTTTTAAAACTGCTGTGAGTCTGCTTAGCAAACCTACACCTGAGAAATGTCTATATTCTATCAGGATCGTTACCCATGAGAGCTTAAGGGCTGCAGCAGTGCTACAGACACAATGTTTGCAACAACAACAAACTAAGCAACAATCACAGTAACGTCCTCTGTCTCTTCAGGCTTACAGCGCAGAGAAAACAACATCAGAGGGAATCGCTCCATGTCACTCAGCAACCTCGAGGAAAGATGAGCGCCAAAGCAGACGTTATGAAATGGATTAGATTTGAGACCAATTAAAGTGAATTGCTTGAAATGAGCGCTGACCCTCACCGAATTGGATGGCAGTGATCTCATTAGGCTGGTTTCTCAGTCTGTGCGAGCCAGCTGCTGGAGAACAAGCCCACCTCACTCTCTGTCAGCGAGGGTGAAACCCCAAAGGGCTGCTGCCTGCTAGGAGCTGAGAGCTACAGCTCCTCAAGAAATGTAGTGAGGGCACAGAATGTGTTAATCCGGCTGTGTCCGTGTGTGGATGGACAGTGTATGCATGTGTGTGCAAGCACAGTTTTTACAGAGGCTTAATACCCTACTGTTATGGTTGCAAAGCCATAAGTTTGTTCATTTGCCTGTTTGTTTATTCAACTTTACTGTAAATTGCCATGTTGAACTGCCAGTAGTTTCATTAGTGCTGTGTGAAAAGAGAATAGTAATTAAGCGTAGTTGGTTGCACTGCTGCCTGAAGGCGGCAGTAGGTTCAACACCCAGTAGAAGTCTTTCCTGTTCTTTTCATTCATGTGTAGGGTACTGGCTGGCTGTATTTTCAGCCACTGACCAACGCCATGTTAGCTAGGGTTAAAGCAGACACATTACGACCTTTTAGTTCTATGGCTGACACCAAACCTGTTTATGAAGTTCTTTGCACTAAATTCTTTTCACATAAACCGATTTTAGTGTTTGTCATCTTGACAGTTTCAGTATCTTCCAGAATGAGCCAATTCAGGGCGCTGTCAGTTTTAAAAAACAAGCTGGAACTGGCCCCGTCCACCCATCTCCTGCTCAGGCTGCTATAAGCTAAGAAGTTCTGATTTCCAGAAGGGGCTCACTGCTCCTTCTCCAGCAGCATCTCCCTCTTTCACCTGAGAGCTGGTTCTATTCTACTTTTTCCATTTGTGACATCACAAATGATGAAACGGCTTACAAACACATCATTTATTTACGCTTTGTAAATAGTCACCTGAGTTGTTAAATATGTGTGTTTTACTCACATATTTAAATGCAATTGAATATTAAACAAGCAATGACATCACACTTGTGTATGGAGCGGTAAGCAGGACTTTCATGCCCATTTCTATGAACATGCAGATTCTCGTTCAAATTGCTCAACATGGCCACACATGTGATCAGAATTGGCCAAAACATTTGGCCCATCTTTATATGATGTGTGTTTACAACTCAGTTATTTTAGTGCTGAGTAAACAAAAGCTTTGCACCAAAAAATAAAAAAAATAATAAAATCATATTTTTCTGACTATATGCAAAACAATAGAATCCTAAGGATCTGTTGTAGAATTGTCGTGAGCCGGGGTGAGTACTCGCTCTCATTCCTAACAATCTCTGAGTGTGTTGCAGGAGAGGGAGCGTCAGCTGCTCCTGATCAGCTGATTAGCGGGTCGACTGTTTAAGGAGATGGTGAACACTACTCGACGCCGGATGATTACTACTTCTTGGTAGTTTCCAGCCTTCGTTCTTGGTTACTCATAATTTCGCTAGTGAATTTTGACTCTAGTGTTTTTGGATCTTAGTGTGATTTTGTGGTTTGTTGGACTCACCCACCTCAGGTTCAATGCTAGTATGGATTTACTCGTTCAACCTCCATAGGTCTCCTGGACTACACTTTCAGTCACGTTCATCATCCTCCTTCCAGACCGACCCGCTCTCACTCTCAACCCAGTGCTCCCTCTCCAGCTCAGAACAACTCACCTCTAGATCCACCAGGGTTCTCAACCTCCCCTCCGTCCTCAATCCTAATCATTCCCTGCAAGTCTTCTCCCAGAATTCCTGCCTCGACCTTCTCCCCTGGACTCACCTCTGGTTCGCTCTCTCTCCAGACCCTAGTTCCCGTTTTCTCCTGATCCGCTGGATTCCCAGCGTGCCCTCAGTTCCCCGTTTTTAATAAAACAATTTTACTTTTCCATCAATCTGTGTTCGGTGTTGTGATTCTGCATGTCTTGGGTTAGACTCCTGCCCCAAACCATGACAAGAATAAGATTATTTTATTTTGCTGAGTAGATATTTTTAATTCTCTTGTTGTTAGTCAGACACCTTGTCTCGCCACAATTGTAAGTTTTCACCAAATCAAGAAGACTCCAAAAATGACTATTGTGATCTCTAGATCATCATCAGTGAAACCACAAACGGATGTGAAGGGTTACCCTAAACTCATCTCAACTCAGTTGTATTTATACAGTGCCTTACAGACATAGGGCACTTTACAGAAACAATAAGAACATAAAGCAAACAAAAAAACAAAACAAGAATAAAAACACAAGAATACAATAAAACCAGTAACATAAGAACAACAAAAACTAAGAGAGGTAAATGCTGAGTCATAATAGGTTTTCAGCCTTGTTTTAAAAACCACTAAAGCAGTAGATTATTAAATGGGGAAGCTCGCTCCAGAGCTTTGGGCCCGCTACCACAAAAGCCCTATTTCGTCAGGACTTCAACCTTGGGACAGAGAGCAACAACAGACGAGCAGAAATTCCAAGCTGGGACGTAAGACCGAAGTAATTTTGCCAGGTGAGGTTGCGTCAGTCCATGCAGTGTTTTGAAAACCAGTAAAAGGATCTTAAAACAAATCCTAATGGCAACAGGAATCTGGTGTAAAAGGCTGCCAGGATTGGACACCACAAGATTATTACTCAACAGTCCTGATATGAGCCTACATTCATTTTTAACTTCTTCTCTCTGAAACCTGAGCCTTTTTCCTAACTACGGTTTCCACAGCTTATATCCTTAATAAATATCAGAAACCTTAGCTGATGGCACAAGAACGTAAGTGATGTCCAAAGAAAGAAGAAAAGCTTCTAGTCTAGTATAGACAGGAACACTTTTAGTCATAAAAAGTCAAGTGGGTGCTGAGTGAATGTCACAGACTTTCAGTTATTCAGTCTTCTTACTTTTACCTGAGTGACACCTGGTGATCTCAGGGTCCTGAGTGCACCAGGAGGTCGTCTTCCTAATAAAAAAGCTCTGTTAATGAGAACATCCTGTTCAAATTTTGATTCATTTCAATCTTTGGGTTCTTATCCGAGGAGCAGCAAGGCTCATAAAGTGGATTATTTTGTGTTTGCTAGTCTAAACTCCAAATGTTAGACGGGAAAACCTCTTTTTTTTCCTGGTACAAAGTCTCAGAATGATTATTTATGCATGGCCTATCTTCAATCACACCCCGCATTTTCATTGATTCGGTTCTCTTAGATTTGTCCAGTAAAGAAAAAAGACTCATTTCTCCTGTCATGTGCCATGGCTGATGGACAAGTCTGAGTCCCCTGGGAGCATTCTTAATGGACTTCCAAGGTCGTCTGCTCTCGCTCTGAGGAGCATAGACTGCCAACAAGCCCTGACAGCATGACTGGTCCAACGGAACCTGCGTAAGATGGTTCCTGCTTTGGGAAGCGTAAGGCCATTAAAAATGGATGGATCAATACATAAGAAACCATGTACCTCCGGCTCTCTATGCTAATTGAGAGAGCAAGGGAAGCAGCAAAGGATGAGAGGATGGAACAGAGAGGACATGAGATGAAAGGACAAGAGAGGAAAGAGTAGTCGAGGAGTTTACATGAGCAGAGGTAAAGGAGGAGAGAAGTTATCGGGAAAAGAGGATGAGTGGTACGGAGTGTCAGGAGATGGAGGACCATGAGGCATCAGTTTGACTGGAAGTGGTCTGCTGTGAAAAACCTGTGTTGTCTGATGCTGCCTCTGCAGAACCTCACCTTTTATATCTGACAGTTTGTGAAGTGGAAATGGCGCACCAGGTGTTAGGGTGAAGTCTTCATAAAAAACATGTTCTCTCTCACATTTTCACCTCAAAAACTCATCACTGACTTATTTCATCTATAAAAAACATAGCAAAGAAACATTTTGTTGGGTTTTAGACACATAACTCAAAACCAGGTGCAACATACTGTCCAAAACACAACCTGACAGAGAAATATAAATATTTTCAGCTTTATTAGATTCACAGTTTGTGTTTTATTCATGCATTCACACACAAACAATATCTAATACCTCCATGTCACCAACAAGCACTCATGAGGATCAATTATTAAGTGGTTTCCTGCAAAGAGAATATTAGAGGCGATGCAGTGGACACTAAGCTTAGTGGATTCCTGTCAGAATATATTTAACATTAGTAGACTTTTTGTTTGCTCTGTAACAAGTTTGTCTTACAGGCGCATCATGAAAACAGCTTAAGGGAACAACAGCAGCAGCATCTCGACCCAAAACCAAAGAGAAGCTGAACTTTGAGACCTCCAGGCAGCTCAGAGAACTGTCTGTCCCTGAAATGACAGAAGGATATCGACTGCCTGGGTGCAAGAAAAGTTCTAAACAATAAACCATGAACACAACACGTTTCCTTGTATTGTGCATGAGCTTTGAAAATGTAGGGCATTTTTATAGTAAATTTAGCAAATACTGAATGTAATAAAAAATCATGATGGCAACTTTTGACCATGACGATTAAAGAATACATCGTTTAAGGTTGGCTGTAACCTCGGCTTTCTGCTGGTTTTGTAATTTAAATGGCCTGCATTTCATATGGAGCCTACTAGAATCCTAGAATCTCTCAAGGTGCTTTACAACACAAACAGTCATTCACCCATTCACACACACATTCACATCCTGGAATGTGGAATGTAATGGAAGCATTTTCTCTGCAAGCAAAGTGGCGCATTCCTCCCCACTGGAAGCGTTTCAGGTGCAAATTGGCGGTAAAAGTGTTCAATCTGGTCCTGCGAGGTCACCAAATCAATGGATAATTGCAATAATTGGGTAACTAAAATAAATCAGTTTAGAGCTGTTGGAGTGAAAATGTGTGAGAGAACACATTTGATCTCTCTGTCATTGGCTCTGTTACTCATTCTGTTGTGGTCTGTTGGGGTGCAGGCAGCTCTGATCGAGGCTGAACAAGCTAGTCAAAATGTTCAGCGCGGCTCTGGGCTGCCAACAAGATTCAGTTGAGAAGATGTGTGAAAGGAGGATAGTGGTGAAGATGACCACCATCTTTGAAAACCCTTCCCACCCACAGCATTCCACTGTGGAGGTCATGGACAGCTCCTTCAGAGGCAGGCTGAGACATCCCAGGTGTAAAACAGAACACTACAGTAGGTCATTTTGCAGTGTACAACTCCTCAGTTTAACTGGTACTTGCAGCTGGTGCACAGTAACATCAATGCAATATTCCGGATGTACATTAGTTTTTCTGTGTCCCTTATGCAGCATAGTTGGAAACCCAAGTTTCTATTGTATGCGTTGTTTTGGGTGGTTTAAGGTTACAGAAATAGCTGACTGTCTTTGTGTGTTTACCTGTAATTTTGTTTAAATTTTTTTCTTCCTTTTCTCTAAGTGTAAGTGCTGCTGTAATTAATTAATTTCCCCAATGTGGGATTAATAAAGTATGTTCTGTTCTAAACTTGTGTGATTTTGACACTTAACATGATGACAAACAAGAAGAAATATCGCTGCATGTCTGTGCTTTATTTTCTGGTCTGTCTACCTCAACCATGGAGGTGTCACAGGTAATGGCATTTTTTTTTAAGTAGTGAAGCATCTTCACATATATTTCATTTTTTTAAACGTTGCCAGATACCCAATACTGCTCCCCTGTCTAAATTTCTGTCTGGCCTGATCTAGACTACTGGGATTCAAGCATTCTGGAATTGTAGCTCCTAAAACGTAGACTCAAAGTGTTAATTTAACAGAGCAATGCCACGCTACGCTTCTGGGACTCATCCAAAATGCACAGGTGGAAAGTGGTGGCTATTAGCTGCATATTACACTTTGAAGACAACCCAGAAACCCAGATACAACCACAAATATTTACAGAAACATAATAAAAATGGTCAAAATATATCTTAAGTCTAATTGAAGAAGGGATGCATCAAACCAGATTTAACCAGTGGTATATATATAATGATAGTGTTGGGTATTTTTATAATTGTACCTTTTTGAGGCCTAAAAGATGCCCATCTCTGTGTTTGCCAAACCGTGGCTGTTCATGAAAAGGTTGAGCAAGGATGTTGATTGAGAAAACTCTGTACCTCTGTAACCTGAGAAGGCCCGCCTTCTCCACCCTTTGCTTGAATAAAGCCACTGGACACTCTGAAGACAGGGGGAGTCGCCTGGCATCTAGCTCTGGAGAGAGTTATGTGTCATTTCGGTGATCTTCCCCTCATTTGGCTAATTCAGTGTAAAATGTCTCCCTTTCGTGATGTGTGTTTATTTCAGAGTCCAGGGTTATGGAGATTAAATATTACTTAACATTTAATTACCAAACATCTTGGTGGAGGGTAGGCAGAGCTGGTAAGAGCAGAAGGCTGAGGCTAGAGCAGACTAGGGGCTGGATGTCTGGGCCCAGCTTCTCGCATGTTGATTCGCCCACATGGACATTACAAATAATCAATTTACTCTCTCTCTCTCCGGGTGTGTCGTTCTTTAAGGTAATATGGGATAAATCTAATTACCTATCAAATAGTTTGTAAGTAATAATAAAAAAAAGCCCCACAGACCAACTTCTAACTTCTATAAGTTCATGGTTCATGAGAACATGAGCATGATGGCGCCGGTGTGTGTGGCAGCTCGTCTATTGCTCCTGAAGCTTTTCTTCTGCTTCATGTTAGTCTTTCGTTCCTTGCAATTTAGCAGTTCAATCCGGGTGTATGATCGTAAAACCTTGCTCGGGATTCGCCAAGCAGCTGAAGGCTTATCGTTCTCTGGAGGTTTTGGGCAGAATTGATCGCCACTACTGGATGGTTCTTTGGGCTACGTGCGCTACGTGGCAAACTTACCTAGATGGAGGAGGCGCCGGAGACGGGGAAAGCGTGCTGGATGCCGGATGAAGTTGGGATTGGCTCAACGTGGCACGTTGGATGCTGTGTGTGGAGTTGTTGGTTCTGAGGGGGACGGTGGGACGCCGGAGCACCAGTTGGATCCGGTGCCGTTGAATCGGGCGGCTTCCGGATTGGTGTCGGTGGTGTGCGGCAGCGGGATGATACAGTCGCGGCGCCCTGCACTACAGCGGCGAGCTTGCGGGAGAGGAGTTCACCGACAAAATCTACGTGAGGTGATATGTGAATCAGCAGAGCCCTCGCCAGTGGATCCAGAAGGCTTGAGTATAACAGCGTCTTCTTCCGTCATCAGGTTTGCGCTGTCCAATGCCAGATCTATCATGAATAAGACTTTTATTCTGAACGATTTTATTGAAACAAATGGTCTGGAGTTTCTGTGTGTTACTGAATCCTGGGTCCATAAAGATGAAACTGCTGCTTTTGTGGAACTTCTCCGGGATGATTTTACATATTTTAGTGTTCTGAGACCCTCGGGGCGTGGTGGAGGATTGGCAGTGATTTTTAAGTCATCAATTATGTGTAGGCAGGTATATCCATCCTCTGTGCTTTGAACTCTGCCTCTGTGAGCTGGGATGCTCTCAGAAGCTACTGGTTGCTCTCCTATATCGCCCACTGAGACAAAACCATGATTTTATAGATGATTTTACTGAACTGCTTGGTGAGCTGATTCCTAAGTATGATCAAGTGTTAATTCTTGGGGACTTTAACATACATGTGTGCTGTCAGGATAAACCTTTGGTGAAAGATTTTTTAAATCTCGTGGACTCTTAATTTGGTTCAGTTAGTGGACCAATATACACACGTTAGTGGCCATATTTTATATATATATACACACACACATTTACATACATATATATATATATATATATATATATATATATATATATATATATGTGTGTGTGTGTGTGTGTGTGTGTGTGTGTGTGTGTGTATGGTAAATGGCCTGTATTTGATATAGCACCTTCTAGAGTCCTGGAACCCCTCAAGGCGCTTTACAGCACAATCAGTCATTCACCCATTCACACACACATTTACACACTGGTGGGGATGAGCTACAATGTAGCCACAGCTGCCCTGGGGCGCACTGACAGAGGCGAGGCTGCCGAGCAGTGGCGCCACCGGTCCCTCCGACCACCACCAGCAGGCAACGTGGGTTAAGTGTCTTGCCCAAGGACACAACGACAGCAACTGACTGAGCGGGGCTCGAACCTGCAACCTTCCGATAACGGGGCGAGCACTTAACTCCTGTGCCACCGTCGGTGGTGTATATACATACATATATATATATATATATATATATATATATATATATATATATATATATATATATATATATGTGTGTGTGTGTGTGTGTGTGTGTGTGTGTGTGTATATATGCCACCGGTCCAGGATCATCCGCAACCACCAGCTAGTCTTCACCACCGGACAGTCCCCTGCACAGACCTGATTTGACCCCCCCCCCAAGGTGGACTTTTTCATGTGTCATTGCACCAAAGGCTAGATTTGAGAAATCACCAGATACTTGCATTTAATTCCTAAAATTATAAACCATTAACAAGGTTTTGGGGAAAGATTTAGTGCATCCAGTTATTCCTGAAACTCTACCTGTTCACGAAGTACTTCATTTAAACTGATCTCTCTCTCTCTCTCTCTCTCTCTCTCTCTCTCTCTCTCTCTCTCTCTCTCTCTCTCTCTCTCTCTCTCTCTCTCTCTCTCTCTCTCTCTCTCTCTCTCTCTCTCTCTCTCTCTCTCTCTCTCTCTCTCTCTCTCTCTCTCTCTCTCTCTCTCTCTCTCTCTCTCTCTCTCTCTCTCTCTCTCTCTCTCTCTCTCTCTCTCTCTCTCTCTCTCTCTCTCTCTCTCTCTCTCTCTCTCTCTCTCTCTCTCTCTCTCTCTCTCTCTCTCTCTCTCTCTCTCTCTCTCTCTCTCTCTCTCTCTCTCTCTCTCTCTCTCTCTCTCTCTCTCTCTCTCTCACACACACACACACACACACACACACACACACACACACACACACAAGACATGGACACTGGCAAAGATGACATATTTAGAGCATCAATCCAAATAAAATTAACTTGTATTAAAGCAGTTACAAAGTCAACTGCACAAAGAACAATGTTCGGAATTTATTTGTATCAGTGCTTAATCTATTTGGACTTATTTTAAAAAGTAATTATTGAATTATTTGTTGTGCAGTAATGACAGGTGAGTAAAAAACTGAAGAGGTTTCGCAAAAACGTAGTCTGCATGCCAACTCATCCAGAATATGCAAATATCCATGGTTAAAACAGGATGAAAAACACCCTTTTGAATTACAATTTCACCGCATACCATCTGTCTTAAATTTGTTGTATATTTCTTTTGCTCTTGCTTTCAGAGATCAACTGTTTCATTACAAGAAAAGCAACAATAAGATTTCCACGATTGTTGAGCACAAAGTCGTCCCTTAATGTCACCCACAAAAGAAATAACTTCTGTATTATCATATAAATGTAGAAAATAATGAGACCTCACAGTCTGGAGTTCCTCTAACTAGCCAACAGAGGCGAATAACTGTGATTTGAAATTATATTGCCTCATGAATATTCCTTACACATTTCATGAATATCTTGCCCTGTATTAATAGTCAGTAAAAGATCAATTAACATATCAATCAGGAGGTCTGCTGGGAAATTTGACCAGTACTTGATAAAGACGAATAAAATCTTCATCTGTTCTTTTCATTCAGCCATAATCTTCCTTTTACAATCTTGTCAAATCTCATTTCTGCTTGCTTGACTCTCTGAACTTTGACCCACTGGGTCACTTTGCATTTGAATTGTTAAATATTTCTCTGCGTAATTACAATTCAATGACTTATCTCTATTTGATAGACACGTAGAGGACTCATTAGAGAGGAGAGGGAAAGAAGACTGCTACTAAGTAAAGTCTTTAGCCAGTTACATTTCACATGAATGACTCCTGATGAAAACTCCCCAATCCTTTCTCTGTACAAAACATATAGATATATTTAAACACATTTGTAAATAATGTGTTATCTCTAAAGACCCAGTGTTTGGCAAATTGTGCTGAAGAAGCTCCATGTTTACATGCAATTCAGCATGAATGACCTGATCAGTCTTTTATCATAAACACAAAAACAACTCAGGTTTTGCATTTCTCAGACTGAGCCGAGCGCAAAATTTGACAGACATTTCTTTTTCTGTCAGACAATTATAAAGGGAACCAATGCACCAAGTATCCGCTGAGCAAATGTATGTTCTCTCTTTTGAAGACACCCAAAACAACACACACAAGAGCGCCGCTGTCCATTGTGCAGCTTTGCATGGAGCAGGAGAAGGCGCTGTCCGTGGTTCTGATCTTTAAAAGACAGCTGCAGCAGACACGGTCTATAGCGCTGCGCATCATCCCCCAGGACGGACAGGCGGCAGCAATAACACGGATTATATACAAGCATCTTAACTCTGATTCGCTAACAGGAATGTGCCTCTTCCGCTGCCTCTATTCACTCTTCTATCTTGGGTAGATAATGGTAAATAGTCTGTTTACACAGCATCTTCTGGAGCCCTAAAATCCCCCAAGGTTTTTTAGAACACAACATTTTCCCTTTCACTCACACATGCATGGTGATGAGCTACAATAGTTCTTACTCTAAATGAACTATTGTTTTCCTAATTGAATGCACACATTTTAGAATAAAATGTTATTAATTTGTATTACTGTAATCTTACCCGTGGGTGGATTTGGCATGTTCTCAAGATCCATCTAATCTGTGACATTTAAAAATCTGCTTTTCAGATGTACACATCCTTACTTCAACACAACAGTCATCAAAAGCATGTGCTGGCTTCCCCTTCGTTTGATCAGATTGTTGTTTTCATTCCCATTAGCTCTATGTCCTTCAGAAGACACTGTAAATAAAAACAGCATGGATGTTTTTGTTTAGAGGACTAACACTGAAGTACACATCTGAGGTATTTCTTTTAACTGTGCCTTTTTGGCAACTCAGACGCCAAGCAGCTTTGATGTGTGGAAATGTCGTTTCAGAATCCTACATAAGAAAAAGTTGAAAATATGAAAAGGGTCAAGCTCATTATTTAAGTTTTGAGCTCCAGTCTATGATGCAGATTTCACATTATTTAAGTTTTGAGCTCCAGTCTATGATGCAGATTTCATATTTCTAATCTTTGGTATGAACACAAGGCAAATCCTCACATAAGGAGCTGTGTACTCTGTGTTGTACCATGTGTTTGTCAGAAACATTCACCTACTGAGACTCAAACTTCTAACGACATTTTAAAATTGAGGGGCACCCTTTGAAGACAGTAGCATTAACATTTTAGAGAGATGACAGCCTTGAGGGATGAGTGGAGACAGTCTCCTTCTCCATAAGGAGGTTCATAACCAATCACGCTGTAAAAGATGGTAATGACAAACCTCACATGGTGGCCACATAAGTAAACCACTAACAGAGTACCAACAAAAGGGGACCAGACAGTTTTTGAGGTGTTAGTTTTCTAACGAAGAAAAAAAAATAATGCATTGAACTTATATAGCGCTTTTCTAGTGGGTGGGGG